>NC_136264.1:84729340-84921840 GCF_964187855.1 Myxine glutinosa | reverse complement strand
AATAGCAGAGAGGAGGGGGGGACACACCAACAGTTAGGATTAAAAGACATATTCCATGTGTTTAACTATCTTGTGATTCTATCAAGGGAAGAAGCTGCAGCTTATGTCTGAAGGATGAGGGATGTTATGGCAGGTGGGGCGGTCATCAGCAAAGAGATAACTAGAACAACACTCGGTAGAGCGCATACCTCCGCCAGGTTGAACACTTTACGGTGTGTATCCCACTGATAGGTCGGATCTGCATCTGAACCTTAACCATAATCTAATCGGCTTGTTCTTGTCACCTACCCAACTCATCCGCCAAGTTTTGTCTTAACCCGTCCAAAACTTTTTGAAACATCTTGCTATGTATCGTTTTGCCCCGATCTCTCAATGGTGAAAAATCACTTAAGAAAAAACAAGACCAAAAGTCTAAGCGGCGTAGCCGGGCTTGTAAAATATTATAAACCACAAACACACATGATTAGCTTTTTAAACAGTCGTTTATGGTGTTTCTAACATCAAACAAATAAATTTGGCGGAAGCCCGACATCCGTGAGGTAAGTTTTACTTACAGAACTGAGCGAAGATCTACTGTAATCTATACTGTATACCCCACAAGGGTTGGAGATGTGCTCATTTACCAAGCAGCTAGCTAGCGCTTGCCAAGCGAGCCATTCCTTAAGGATTTTGAATGGAGTTCTTGCTCGAAAGCTTTAACCACTAGGACTAGGCGATCTCTCCACAAGAAACTTGTTAAATGAACACACACCCAATGTTCTTGAGACCCGACCATAGAGAGACTGTAATCTATATACCCCAAGGAGCAATGACCTTTCTTGCCACTCTCGACGTGAGCGGGTGTTTACGCCGTAATGACATCTTTTACGTAATGACTTGGCATGACGGCCGGACACAAAA
Organism: Myxine glutinosa; assembly: GCF_964187855.1. NCBI lineage: Eukaryota > Metazoa > Chordata > Myxini > Myxiniformes > Myxinidae > Myxine > Myxine glutinosa. The sequence continues at coordinate 84,920,940 of NC_136264.1, read as the reverse complement.
CTTCCGCTGCTTTAATATATATAAGATATATATTTAACCTCCAGTAACGTTGCAGTCACTACAAAGAGATTAGTGTTACGATTAGATTTACTATAACAATTACGTTACGTTATTATTCCGAAAATTATATTATTTTAAAAACCGAGGTAAATACCTTACTTCCGCTTTTACACCGCTTAAATCCATCAACTTTCCATTCACGAAATTTGGGATTAAAGTGTAATGGTTATATTTACTTTAATAGCCGGCGAAGTCGGTGTTGTGAATGAACGCATATATATGTTGAAAAGCCAGATTTTGCTGGATCTTTGAGAATTTCGAAGCTTTTGCGCACCAAATCGAGCCGGCGAAGCCAAAGCCTCTTGCCATTATTTTACCCATCACTGTGGCATCAGTAGGTTAGGTAGTTCAGTTGGTAGGTGTAGGTTGATAGTAGGTCGGTGTAGGTACCGTACCTGGTAAGACTTGGTAAAAGAGAAGAGCAGACAGTCCTCCCCAATACCTACATACAATAAATGTCACAAGAAGCTTAAGGAAGTAACGATACGATGTGCTAGCTTAAGGCCTATTTTAAGAAATTTTAACTGGGCTTATCATACGTTTTCACAGTATGTGTGTCGTCTTCTAACTTCAGTCGCTGTCAGGACTGGTTCTCTCTGGGCACTGCGGCTTCCTCCACCAGAAGAAGTTAGCTTGCAGTAAGATCAGTGCCGACAGATCAGACGATAGCGCCGTTTCAACAGCAATGTGTGACTGTCGTTAATCAAACCGAGCTTTCTTTCTTTATGTAAACCGCTTATACCGTATTTCTGGCCGTGAAAAACTATCCCTGACGGCCGCGAGATTTCTAAAAAATAATTCTTCGTCAATTTTAGAATATTTGATGCCGTTTTCAGCGTCCGAAACGCGTAATAAGCTTTTAAAAATTATTTTTCAAATGCTCGAATCTCATCGGTTCCGGTGTTTGGTGACTATTTTCGTTGAAGATAACGAGGTTGGTCTTAACGTATTTTAATTACAAATTAGAGGTGCATTAGATTGTGAATCAAAGAAAGACGGGTGAAACAAACTCCTATTGAACTTTTTCGCAATTGTTTTATGCAAACTTCCGCATCCGGTCGATGGCGGCCTCCATTGCGTGATTTGATTTTAGAAATATTTTTTCAAGTTCTCGAATCTCATTGGTTCCGGTGTTTGGTGATGCTTTTCGTTGAAGATAACCAGGCCCGTGCGGGCCGAGGTTGGTCTTAAAGTATTTTAATAATAAATTGGAGGTGCATTAGATTGTGAATCAAACAAAGACGGGTGAAAGAAACTCCTATTGAACGTTTTTCAATTTGTTTTGCATACTTCCGCATCCGCAAGATGGCGGCCTCCATTGAGCTTCGGAATTCTCAAGCAAGGCATAATCTGGTTTTCAAGATAATACGTACGTGTTTATTGACAACACCGGCTTCGCCGGCTACTAGTACCGACTGCAAAGCCGCAATGAGCCGGCGAAGCCAAAGCCTCTTGCCACTATTTTACCCATCACTATGGCATCAGTAGGTTAGGTAGTTGGTAGTAGGTAGGTGTAGTAGGTACCGTACCTGGTAAGACTTGGTAAAAGAGAAGAGCAGACAGTCCTCCCCAATACCTGCATACAATAAATGTCACAAAAAGCTGAAGGAAGTAACTATAAGATGTGCTAGCTTAAGGCCTATTTTAAGAAATTTTAACTGGGCTTAACATACGTTTTCACAGTATGTGTGTAGTCTTCTAACTTCAGTCGCTGTCAAGACTGGTTCTCTCCGGGCACTGCGGCTTCCTCCACCAGAAGAAGTTAGCTTGCAGTGATTAATTCGGTGAATTCCATCTCAACTTCGAATATTTCCGGCCGTGAAAAACTATCCGTATTTCTAAACTAAATATGTAAACTGCTTATACCGTATTTCTGGCCATGAAAAACTATCCACGATGGCCACGAGATTTCTAAAAAATAATTATTCGTCAATGTTAGAATATTTGATGCCGTTTTCACCCTCCGAAATGCATAATAAGGTTTTAAAAAATATTTTTTCAAATGCTCGAATCTCATTGGTTCTGGTGTTTGATGACGATTTTCGTTGAAGATAACGAGGTTGGTCTTAACGTATTTTAATTACTAATTAGAGGTTCATTAGATTGTGAATCAAAGAACGACGGGTGAAACAAACTCCTATTGAACTCTTTCGCAATTGTTTTATGCAAACTTCCGCATCCGGTCGATGGCGGCCACCATTGAGTGATTTCATTTTAGAAATATTTTTGCAAATGCTCGACTCTCATTGGGTCCGGTGTTTGGTGACGCGTTTCGTTGAAGATAACCAGGCCCGTGCGGGCCGATGTTGGTCTTAAAGTATTTTAATAATACATTGGAGGTGCATAAGATTGTGAATCAAACAATGACGGGTGAAAGAAACTCCTAATGAACGTTTTAAATTTGTTATGCATACTTCCGCATCCGCAAGATGGCGGCCTCCACTGCGCTTCGGATTCTCGAGCCAAGGCATAATCTGGTTTTCAACATAATACGTACGCGTTCATTGACAACACTGTAACGTTTGGTTATTCAGACACAAACAAGTCAACAAGATGGCGGGCCAACGGACTGCCGTTTATTCGTCATGGTGTCGTGAACATGCCGTAAACCATGACGTGAACATAACGTCATGATGTAATGCGTTATGTTACAACCATGTCGTAAACCATGACGTGAACATAACGTTATGATATAATGCGTTATGTCGCATCTCCCTTTGACAAACAACAAACGGAAAATTAAGTGAAGCATGGCACAGCAAGTAATAAAAGATGTAGCTGATGCATGAACGAACATGAACAAAATAAGTGTAAACATTTAGAACATACTGTCACAACAGTAAAATAGGGGTAGACTACCCTGAGTTACAAGGTGCTAGAAGAAGGGTTAGTCTGCCCTCAGTTTGTCACATAATCCTCTAGATGTTTGGGTCTGTTGATGACGCGGCCTGACTTCGTGGTGAGAGGATTCTGACCCTGTTCAGGCGGCAGAGAGGATGGCGTGTGTGTGACTGGCGAGGGTTGCCCTGTACGGGCTGTAGAGTGCAGGCTGCTGCTGCACGGGCAGTGCTGTGTGGTCTGAGCTGAGCTGGGAGCTGGCAGACCAGCTGGAGCAGTAGCACAGTGTGGGGTCGGTCTGGTCGGTTGCCGGGTTGCATACGTCAGTGCTGTGGAGCTTGGCTGATGAGCACCGTATGTTGAGAGGCGGAGGTGTTTCCTGTTTCGGCGATACTTCCTGCCATTACTTTCAACGATATATGATCTGGGCACACTGTGATGGGCTACAACTGTTGCAGGCAGCCAGTTGTTTGTACCTGGGAGTGGAGTCATCCTTACTGGGTCTCCTGGGAGGAGGGTGGGCAGGTCTCTTTGGACATGTTTGTCGTGGTGGACCCGTTGCTTCTCCTTGCTCTGATCGAGCTTCTTCCTGACCTCATCACAGTTCAGAGTAATTGGACGCAACAACTCACGAGAGGTTGGCAGCAGGTTGCGGGGTCTGCGAGACATGCAAAGCGTGGCAGGTGACATGTTGCAACTTTCCAGCGGCGTGGTCCTGTAGTCAAGGAGGGCCAGATGTTTATCACTGCACTTAGACCAGAGTCGCTTTACCGTCTGTATGGCTCTCTCAGCTGCACCACTTGACTGAGGGTATCGGGGCGAAGACGTCTGGTGATTGATGTGATAGTCAGCACAAAACTGGGAAAATTCTTGCGAGCTGAACTGAGGTCCGTTATCTGTTCTGAGTGTCTCTGCGATGCCGTGTCGACACATTTGTGATTTGAGGGCGTTGACAGTGACTGCTGTGCTGAGGTTTGTCAGAGCATCCACCTCGATGAATTTGGAGAAACAGTCGGTTGTGAGTAAGTATTGATTCCCTTCATATTCGAAGATATCAGCAGCCACCTCAATCCAAGGTAACAGAGGTGTTTTCAGGGGCATCAGAGTTTCTGCGTGCTGCTGACTTTGGTACAAACTGCACTGTGGGCAATCACTGACGACGTCTTCAATTTGTGCAGTCATGCCTGGCCAGAACAGAGCTTCTCGGGCTCTCTGTTTGCATTTGCTGATTCCCATGTGTGAGCCATGTATTTGTCGCATCATGTCTGGCCGCATTGTTGTGGGTACAACGATTCTCATGCCTTTGTAAACAATTCCATCCATCACCGACAGCTCGTCACGGTACTGCCAGTATGCACGGATGCTGTGAGGTGTTTCAGCTTTGGTGTCTGGCCATCCTTTCAGAACCATGGTGTGCAGTTCATTCAACTCTTCAGCAGTTCTCTGCTGGAACTGCGCGTAGCGAGACGGCACCACTGATATGAAGTCTACCATATTGATTAGCTCAATGTCCATCTCTGGTGTAGTATCTGGGAGGTTAGCACGGCTCAGGGTGTCGCCCAGTGGAATGTCCTTCCCTGGTTTGTACGTGATTGTCAAGTCATACGGCTGCAACTTCAGGAGCATTGATTGTAGCCTCATAGGTGCTGCTAGTAGGGGCTTGGTGTGAATTGACTGCAACGGCTTGTGGTCGGACTCGACGGTGATGTTTGATGTCCCAAATATGTAGTAATGGAACTTCTTGCAGGCATGTACAATGGCCAACATTTCCTTCTCCAATTGCGAGTATCTCTGCTCAGTCGGTGTGAGCGCACGGGATGTATATGCTACAGGGTGGTCATCTTGCAGAAGCACTCCTCCGAGAGCGTAACTGCTGGCATCACATTGAATGGTACAGCCTTTCTTGGTGTCGTAATAGGCCAGCACCAGTGCATTGCAGCACAACTGTTTCATCTTTTCAAAGCTCTCGGCTTGAGGTTTGTCCCAATGGAAGAGGACATCTTTGGGCAATAGGGCACGAAGTGGTGCATCCACTGTACTTAATTCTGGTAGAAATTTTGCCAAATACTGGATGAAGCCAAGTATTCTTCGGACATCTTCTTTGTTCTTGGGCTCTGGCATTGCTTTCACGGCCCTCACTTTGTCATCATCAGGTTTCAGACCACTCCCTGTCAAAATATGCCCTGCATATTTCACGGATGATTGTTTCACATGACATTTGTCAAAGTTGAGTTTGAGGTTGAAAGCTGTAGCTCTGTTGACAACTTGTCGCATGATGGAGTCATGTTCCTCTGGGGTCCTACCCGCCACCAAAATGTCGTCCATTATGGCCCGAGCGCCTTCGATGCCCTCCAGCATGTTGTCCATGATACGCTGGTAGATTTCAGGAGCGGATCGGACCCCGAAAGGGAGCCTCAGCCAACGGAAACGGCCAATTGGGGTGTTGAAGGTGGTGAGAAGACTGGACTCATATGTGAGCGGGATCTGTAAGAATCCGGATTTGGCGTCAAGTACAGAGAAATACTTTGAACCTGGTATCATTGATGCAACCACTTCTTCAACTGTTGGAATGTAATAGTGTTCTCTCCTAATTGCCTTGTTTAGGTCTTTTGGGTCAATGCAGATTCTGATTTTGTCTTTCTTAACTACGGTGACCATGGAGCTCACCCAGTCTGTCGGTTCAGTGACACGAGCAATGTGCCCATCTTTTTGCATTTCTATTAGCTTGGCTTTAACCTTGTCGTACAGAGCTTTTGGTTGCCGACGTGGTCCATGGACAGCAGGGGGCACAGTGGGGTCGATTTTCAGAGAATACTTGCCTGGCAGTACACCTGTTGTGTGGAGAAGATCAGGATAATCACTAAGGTCACTGACCTTGTGAATTCTCTCAATCAACCCGAGTGCTGTGCTGGCTTGGCCGGAGAGAAGTGGTCGTTGCTTTACTCTGACGACATAAAACTTGACGTCAACAGTGTTTTGTTTGTGCGTCACAGGCAATGTGATGCATCCCTCAACAGCAAGGTCATGCTCCGAATAACTCTTTAACTTGCTATCGGTGGCAGACAATGACATGTGGGTCTTTAGACTGTGAAACAGCTCAAGCGGCATTATGGATACTGTTGCACCTGTGTCAATCTGTGTCTTCACGACCTTTGTTCCAATCTTGACATCAGTCCACCATTCTGTTGCTGCATTTGTTCCATGAATGTTGTTGACACTGTGCGTCAGGGTCGTGTCATCCGACTCGTAGTCACAATCAACAGCATGCGCAGCAGATCTTGACTGCTCTTTCAACTTCTGTCTACACACACGGGCGAAATGGCCTACCTTCTTACAGAATTTGCAGGGGGCCTCCCTGGCGGGACACTTGTAGTGTGATGATGAGTATCCGCAGTACCAGCAGTTTTGGTTGTCTGTCCACTGTTTTCTGGTGGGTGTCTTGTGACGGGGTGGCTGCTGTTTGTTAATGGCATACACCTTACTGTCTTCGTCCGCAGCAATAACTCGCAAGCTCTCCTGTGAGGTCTCGTAGTTCTGACCGATGCTGGTGGCCTTGTTCAGTGTGAGCTCGTCTCCTTCCTGAAGGCAAAGTTCAGTCACCGCTGGATTAGCGGATCGCAGGACAATGGCATCCCGCAGCATGCGGTCCGTGTTGACGCCATATCCACAGTCTGTCACCAGCAGCCGCAGGTCAGTTACAAAGTTGTCAAAGCGTTCACCGGGCAGCTGTTTACGCCTGTTGAAGTTTACTGTTGCTCTGATTTCATTTTTCTTGGGAGCCACGTATGCAGTGTACTTGTCAAGTACTCCAGTTAAGGTTTCATTTTCTGCAGGCACACCTTCGGTTGCAGGAGTCCATGTGAATGTGTTGTAAATTTCTCTGCCTTTGTCGCCTATGTATGTCATGAGATAGTTTACTTTGACAATTTCCGTGGCCGTGGATAACGGTCCGTTGAACGTAAACACACAATGTTGTTTAAAACGTCTGAACTCCTTTTCAAGATCTGACGCTTGCCAGTTCATACGTGGCTTTTCTGAAGCATCCGCCATGGCGACAAAATAGTGCAACTCACTTGCGTTGACAACGACGTGGACGGTTGACGCAGCCGGATCCCATGTTGGTAGGATTCGCGGGGCGCATGCGAACTTCAACGAGCAAAAGGAGGACCAATAATGCACAAATGACTTTCTTGTCTACGTAGATATAAGAATGATATTTTCATCACTCGTTCGCTTCATTTTCGGCGTGGAACGTCGACGAAAACCACTTCTGACACCATGTAACGTTTGGTTATTCAGACACAAACAAGTCAACAAGATGGCGGGCCAACGGACTGCCGTTTATTCGTCATGGTGTCGTGAACATGCCGTAAACCATGACGTGAACATAACGTCATGATGTAATGCGTTATGTTACAACCATGTCGTAAACCATGACGTGAACATAACGTTATGATATAATGCGTTATGTCGCAAACACCGGCTTCGCCGGCTATTATTACTACGAAAACGATACTACTGAAATGACACCACTGTATTAAGAAACCTGGGTTTAATTTGTCTGAAGCGGACGGTGAGTCATAACGCCTAAGGCCTATACGTACCGTATTGTTGGAAGAGCCGTAACGCCGATGCTTTCGATATTTAATGGTCATTTTAACAATCGGTTTGTTTGTGTTTCACACTGAATGAAAAACGTAAAGATAAAGCATGGCGATTGTGATATATGACAGGTTCGACCTCGACGATATGTTTGGCCTGAACGACATTGGAAACAAAATGGCGGTGTGTGGAGAGTCAGGCACAGCACAGCCTTAATGACATCAGACGTAATCACATCACCCTGTCATGTGACCAGATTCTCAGCTCTGATTGGTATACGTTTGAGGGGACATACATACATACATACATACATACATACATACATACATACATACATACATACAGACGGACAAACTGTTCTTAGTGGGGCGGCTTAGCCCAAATATTCAAAAGAATTGTGCATTTTGTGATACAAGCACCAAATTTGGCACACTAGTAGACTATCATATTATGAAAAGATCTGGATATTGGGCCATCTCAGATTCAGAGATTTGATTTTTGCAAGATTTGCAGATTTTGCAAGCTGAGATTGCAACGCCAGGGACGGCCGACTCCTTCCTACGAGCTGCCCACGTCACCCGCACAAGAAGAGCTCATCAAATCACTGCAGCGGCACTGCACATCCTGCAACACCGTGCGTATGAACGCCACTGTATGACATATGCTGATGATGCAGAAGACCTGCCTGAGTTCGAAGACTGGTGTCACCAGAGAGGAGAAGACATTCCCAACTTTCAGTACTGGGCAACTGTGCTGGAACTAGAGATGTTGGTACTGGTCTACGTGCGTTCTCTGCGGCAGGCTTCATTCACGACGTACCTTGATGCCCTGACGGAACTGGTCCCATGGTTCCATGCCTTAGACCACACACACTATGCCAGGTGGGTCCCTGTTCACCTGAGGGACACGGTTGCACTCCCAATGAAGCACCCAGATGTAGCCAGAGAATTCAGGGCTGGCAACTTCACTGTACAGAAGACGAAGAAAGTGTTCTCTTCGATCCCAATCGAATCGAAATCTTGCAAAAATCAAATCTCTGAATCTGAGATGGCCCAATATCCAGATCTTTTCATAATATGATAGTCTACTAGTGTACCAAATTTGGTGCTTGTATCACAAAATGCACAACAGGTTTGCTATGCTGCTACACTACTAGACGCCTCTGCCCGATGGGCTACGCCGTAAAAAGTCTCATATGTGGATCCGGATCTTTACCAAAATCCAATTGATATGTTCTCGTCACGCATCAAACTGTCCACCAGGTTTCATCCGAATCTTTCCCTAACGTTTTGAAATATCCTGCTTACAAACAGACAGCCAAACGGGTGGAAAATTTATCTCTGTCCACATTCGGTGGTGAAAGTCAAGACGATTTTTCAGTCAGAGAGAGCGCTGAAGATTAGGCAGATGATGAGGCCCAGAACTCTGCCTTGGGACACTCCAGCCATAACAGGAAAAGATAGGATTCCATTGAGAACCACACGTTGGCTACAAGAGTAGCGGATGTCAGTAACCTAAGAGTGGAGTTGGCCTTGGATGCCTCAGGTAGAGAGTTGGGAGAGCAAGGTGGGATGCCAGACTATCAAAAGCTTGAGATATGTCTAGAGAGACGGCCCTGATCTCATGACACTGATACAACCAAGATATTCTAATTTCGTATTTTTGATTAATTTTCTGAAATTTGTAGAATTTGTTTTTCACTTGGAAGTTGTGGGTTACGATGTGCAAATAAAGGTGGGAAAACTCTGATTTAATGCAGTTTAATTTCAGGATATAAGGCAACAAGAGATTAAAATTCTGAAAGGGGGTGTCGACTTTCTATAGGCCCTGTATAATGATGTAAAGATAATTGGATTGGATTATGTGGTCAAGAGGTCAAAGATCAGATCAAATTTCCTGTTAGATAAAAATTCTGTTACTGCGCTGATTTGTAAACTACTAGTGGAATTTTGACCAAACTTGGTATAAGTATTTCATATCATGATGCAAAGATGAACTGATTAGATTTTGGTGTCAAAGCACAAAGGTCAGAGGTCATGTCAGGGAAAACTGTGATACTTGAGAAGAGCTAAAGGGATTTAAATCAAACTTGGTACAAATATGTATAATGATGTAATAACATCAGTCGATGTTATGACGTCAATGAGTGCCATTCTAGTTTAGTTTTTGAAGCATATATAAATAAACAAATATACAAACAAAAACATACAATGCCCTCCAAAAGTATTGGAACAGTGAAGTCAAATTTGTTATTCTTGCTATATACTCAAAAAAGTATGGATTTGAGACCAAAAGATGAATATGAGGCAAAAATACAGAAGGTCATCTTTTATTTCTTGGTATCTCTATGCATATATGTTTTGCCATTGTAGAACAATAGCACTTTGTATGTTCAGTCCCCCACTCAAGAACTTTCACATTCTTGTTCTGAAACCATTCCAGTGTTGCTTTGGCTATATGTTTGGGGTCATTGTCCTGTTGGAATGCAAATATTTGCCACAGTCTAAGGTCTTTTTCACTCTGAAGCAAATTCTCCTCAAGGATGTGCCTGTATTTGGCTCCATTCATTGTTCCCTCTATCCTTAAAAACTACAAGTCTCCCAGTCACTGCCACTTAAAAGCATCCCCATAGCATTATGCTGCCACCACCATGCTTCACGATAGGGATGGTGTTAAATGGGCAATGAGCTGTGCTCGTTTTCCGCCAGACGTAGCGCTTTGCATTCAGGCCGAAGTGATCAGTTTTCGTCTCAACACAACATAGAATGTTTTGCCTCATGCTCTGAGTCTTTCTTGTGCCTTTTTGCAAACTCCAGGTGTGCTGTCGTGTACCTTTTTCTCAGGAGTGGCTTCTGTCTGGCCACTCTCCCATCAAGCCTAGATTGTGAACTGCTGCAGAGACTGTTGTCCTTCTGACAGGTTCTCCCATCTCAGCCAAGGAACTCTTTATTTCTGTCAGAGTAGTCATTGGGTTTTTGGTCACCTCCCTGACCAAGGTCCTTGCCCAGTTGCTCAGTTTTGTCTGTTAGCCAGCTCTAAGAAGAGTCTGGGTAGTTCCATATCCTTTCCATTTCCTAATGATGGAGCTCCCTGTGCTCTTGGGAACTTTCAACACTCTATAAATTGTTTTATACTCTTCCCCAGATTTATGCCTCCTCAATTGTATCTCAGAGTTCAACAGACAGTTCCTTGGACTTTGTTGTCGAGCTTCTGCTCTGACATGTCAGGTGTTTTTTTTGCTAAATCATGTCCCATCAATTGAATGGGCCACAGGTGGACTCCAATCAACTTGTAGAGACATCTCAAAGATGATCAAAGGAAATTGGATGCACCAGAGCTCAATTTGGAGTGTCATAGCGAAGGGGTTGAATACTGATTAACTCAGGACATTTCAGCTTTTCATTTATAATTAACTTGTAAAATATTGTAAAAAAATAAATCCACTTTCATATGATGGTGTATTATGTGTAGACCAGTGATAAAAATCTCAATTTAATCCTTTTAAAATTAAGGCTGTAAAAACAAAATGTGAAAATAGGCAAGGGGTGTGAATACTTTCTGAAGGCATTGTAATTGGGTTGTATCATCAATGGTGCTCCACTGAGGTGAGTTTGTTTGAAGAGCTGTGCTTCTAGTATAATACCATGCAGCCATCAGCCAGACATGTAATCTGCGATGTTGTTCGTGATTTCACCTCCTTCATTCAGAAGATTTACGTAAATACAACTTCCACCTGTTTCATACCAGGATGAACAGGATCGATAAGTTATTTGTTTGTATCGTCAACAACGGATATATCTCACCAAACCTGAATTTAAACTGCATTTTTAATTTTATTTATGGATGGGCAGCCAGAGAAACATTGATTGAATTTTTAAAATGAGATTTATTCACAGATTTTGTGATAAATCACAGTTTGGATTTTTGTTTATTTAACTGCAGTGATGTACTTGTGTTTGAAGAAACTGCAGTACATAGTCACTGAAATTGCAAAATGTGCACATTTGATACCACGAACACAACCAACTTGTGGTTTTGACAGAAGGCCCAACGTTTCAGCCATAGAGTGGCTTTCATCGAAGAGAACTTGGACTGCTCTGGTTTTTTTTCCTCTCTGTGATTCTCATGATTGCAGTGACTTTGGATTCCCCCAATTACAATTAACTACTGTTGTACGAAGTTTGATCTAAGTTTACATGCAGTTGCTCATTCATTGTAAATTGGCAAGGGATAATGTAACAAATGTGTATGTCTGTTATTTTCACAGCTGAAACTGCACTTGCTGATGCAAAACTCCGCTACTCTGACGTCCAGCAGGCCTATGTTGGATATGTCTATGGTGAATAGCCACGCTATGTTATGTTTTTCAAACTGGCTGTTTGGTTATAGGTTTGACTGGTTTCTTTCTCCACTGCCTAGTGTGGCTTCAAGTTTCATTGCTGCCTGCTTTCACCAATACGCACTTAGCAAGCATGCGGAAGTTTATCCAACGCATCCCAATATGAGTTGAGGGAGACCTTTATCTTGCAGTATACTGTAATAGGCTAGTCTTTGGTATTTTTTTTCTTAATTTTTTTTTTCCGTAAAGCTTCCCATTGCTGAGGCCATTATGCTTTCTGCAGATTTTTATGCCTCCGCCGACAAAGTTGTATTGAAATATTAAATTTATGACATCATAGGTCACATGATTTGGCAGCCATATTGGATTGAAGGAAAATATTAAATAATTATATCTCTGAAACCGCTCACCCTATCGATACGAAATTTTACAAATATCATACAACAGCACTGTTGCATATAGTTGGAAAATGATGATGTCATCGGTCACGTGGTTTGGCAGCCATCTTGGATAGAAAAACGAACCTTATCCGATCAACATGAACCTTCGCAAACGTGATCCCCTACCCATACATATGCAGAGTGATGGCATATACCCATCGTGTTACTATGCGGAGGCATATTGGCAACACAGTCACATTGTTCGAGTTAAAATTTATTTTAAGTGCAAAATACACCCTGGACTTGTGAGAGCAGAGTTACGATTTTAAAATGGTTTACTCAAACCTAGGTCGATAAGCAGACTCAGTGGCATAATGGTTAGAATGTCCGCTCTGAATCTGGGAGGTTGGCGGTTCAAATTCAACCCTGGCTGAGTCATACAAAAGACTTAAAAATCATATACCATGCGTCATACCAAAGTCATTCATACCAAAGTGCGTGTTGCTTACTTGCTTGACCCTCAGCATTTAAAAAAGAAAGAGCATAGGTTGGTAACCAACTAACAACTTGATAGGCAGAATGGCTTCCTCCTGCATTGAAATTCCTTGTAAGGGAACTCATATTATTATATGCTTTTCTCATTTGGCTATCTGTTATCACCAGTGATGAAATGAATGATCTGAAAATTTATTCATGATTCACTTTGTCTGTTATACATTATGGACAAAAAGGAAATCATAAATTATAACTGCTATATCAATCCTATATGTGACATCCATTGATTCAGCATCCAATATTCTTGTTCGTATTCTTGCTGCCGATACGACTGAATTACCTGCTTATTAGATTATTTCAAAGTATTTATCTGAAATAACATCATAGAGTGGGTCCCGGTGTCCGACCATATGTACGTCCGTTAACATTTGACTAAAACATCTTCTCACAAACTACCCAACCAGTATGGACAATATATTGGTACAATTCATCAGGACAGCAAGGCCTCATGGTGTTGTGCTCCCCATCTGGATGCACCCCAAAAAGTGGGAGTCAAAGGGGGGTTTTGCACCAAATATTGGTATTTCATTCAAAAACCGTTTTCTCAGAAACCGTCCGTTTCTCAGAAACCAACAGATAAAAACCAAACTCGCCAAGAGACATCGGAACCATGCTCTAACCTTAAGTTGTGCTCATCATTGTCGCATCACCCCCAGAAATGGGGCCACAGGCCCCCTACCTGAATCCCTCATAATCACTAAAACGTATTTTCCTTACAAACTACATGACCGATATGAACCAAATTTGGTACGATACATCAGAACAGTAAGGTGTTATGGGGTTGTGCTCCCCATATGGATCCGCCCCCTCCCTATAAGAGCCAGAAAAAGAGGGGTTTCGCCTAAAATTCAGGTAAGTTATTTAAAATTATTCTCAGAAAGTGTGGAAATAGCAGGCGGCTATTATTTTGTGTTTGTTGTTACCTTTTAAAAATAAAGGTTTGTATACTTTCCCTGCTCACTTGTGTGTGTATTTCTTGTGTGTTTCCGAAACAGGGAACTCCACATGTGGACAACGGGCAATTTATCATAGTTTGGGTATGACTGGCATCCCAATCTTTAATGTTAATAACAACTGCTCCAGTGGCTCTACTGCACTATTTGGTGCACGGCAAGTCATCGAAGGAGGTGTGCCACTGATTTTATCATGATTATTGTGTTGGTAGTGGTCTGTATGTGTATCTGACTTTATTGCTGCCACTATTAACGTACTGCCACCTTGAGCTGATGGAGATTATACATTGAGAAATAGAGGACACTGAACCAGCTGTAGAGCATAGCTTATAAGTCTGTGCCATAATTGTGTTTTCTATAACATGGAGCGAAATGAATTGATTTTTATCTGGTGCAGGACCTTTGGTATTGCAAGGCCACTCCCTCTTATCGAACTTTCATCACATGTTAATTATTTACCAAATAGCTCCAGCCCAATAAACAAAAGTAAACAAGGGCAGCAAAAGTAAAAATAAAATAAAAAACAACACCACCAACAGCAGGTTAAATGATAGAATTGCATTGGGTTGGTCTCTGATATTCCCATCTGAACAGACAGCTCATGATGGTGGATTTTCGGGTTGATATCCCATATACTGTGTTGATTTGTCTATTCTCTTAATGTCCTTGTAATTAATTAAAAAGTGCATATAATTCCTGCATATAATTTATGTACATTGTATTCTCTACAATGAGCCTTAGCTCATTGTTAAAATGAATGAATGCATCCCAACTATGAGACACTCTTCCTGGCCCGAGCTGCAAGACCTGACGTGATAGAGTACAGGTGACGTATGGGGGAGGGGGACTGAGTTACAATGAAAGGTGTGTGCATGGTGTGGAATGGGTACATGGCATGGGCGGACTGGCCATAGGGCATTTGGGCAATGCCCGGTGGGCTGGGACCGCTGGGTAAAAAATGGGCCGCTGGGCTGGATAAAAAACTGCTGAAAAAAAAAATTGTCACGGAAAACTTCTGCCTCCATCCCCGGGGATTCCCCGCTAAAAATCAAAAGGTCAAAAGGGCATTATAATTACTAGCAACGGTAGGTTCCAATGAAAAGGCAAAATATCAGAAATTGAAGGCTTTTTTATTTTACACGATTTATATAAACATCCGTTGAATCATATCACACGCAAATCATCAAAATCTAAACAGTATCGTTAGAATTTCAATAAAATCCACATCACTGTGCTCCGAGACTGGTGTGCAGCTGTGTCACGTCCTTGTTCACCACATCTGTATTCCTCAGACTGCCTCCGAGACTGGTGTGCAGCTGTGTCACGATCTTGTTCACCAGATCTGTATTCCTCGGACTGTCTCCGAGACTGGTGTGCAGCTGTGTCACGATCTTGTTCACCAGATCTGTATTCCTCGGACTGCCTCCGAGACTGGTGTGCAGCTGTGTCACGATCTTGTTCACCAGATCTGTATTCCTCGGACTGCCTCCGAGACTGGTGTGCAGCTGTGTCACGTCCTTATTCACCAGATCTGTATTCCTCGGACTGCCTCCGAGACTGGTGTGCAGCTGTGTCACGATCTTGTTCACCAGATCTGTATTCCTCGGACTGCCTCCGAGACTGGTGTGCAGCTGTGTCACGTCCTTATTCACCAGATCTGTATTCTCGGACTGCCTCCGAGACTGGTGTGCAGCTGTGTTACGTCCTTGTTCACCAGATCTGTATTCCTCGGACTGCCTCCGAGACTGGTGTGCAGCTGTGTCACGATCTTGTTCACCAGATCTGTATTCCTCGGACTGCCTCCGAGACTGGTGTGCAGCTGTATCACGTCCTTGTTCACCAGATCTGTATTCCTCGGACTGCCTCCGAGACTGGTGTGCAGCTGTATCACGTCCTTGTTCACCAGATCTGTATTCCTGGGACTGCCTCCGAGACTGGTGTGCAGCTGTGTCACGTCCTTGTTCACCAGATCTGTATTCCTCGGACTGCCTCCGAGACTGGTGTGCAGCTGTGTCACGTCCTTATTCACCAGATCTGTATTCCTCGGACTGCCTCCGAGACTGGTGTGCAGCTGTGTCACGATCTTGTTCACCAGATCTGTATTCCTCGGACTGCCTCCGAGACTGGTGTGCAGCTGTGTTACGTCCTTGTTCCTGCCTCCGATTGGCCTCGTCTTGGCGAGCCTTCGTTCTTGCAACAGCTTCCTTGGACGTTTTCGTTCATGAAGCTTTCCGTTTGGTTTGGGAGGCATTTTACCGGTTTATCTGAAACGGTACCCGCCCAGTAACACGTACCAGAGAAAACAAATCGTTTGCGCAATGGGCTCTCCGATATTCGATGTGTTCATGGTTTGAATTACGTAACGTAACGTTTGTGACGAAGTTTGTGACTTTTGTGTTCACGGTAGTGTTTGATGTGACGGTGTGAACGTAATTTCGTAATGTTTTTCGTTTTTATTTTCGTAATCGTTTAATGAACCTTTAATGTTTAATGAACGTTTAATGTTTAATGAGCGCAAGAATAATGTCATTTAATGATCATTAAATGAATGAATGAATGAATGAATGATTGTTATGAATAATGCCATGGCGTCGCGTTGGCAGCAGTGACAATATAAAAATGTTTGCCAAGGATTTCAAAGAGAGAAAAGGAACGTTTATCAGCAATGTCGTCTATCCTGAAGTTGTAAGCTGAAGAAGAGGTACCGTACAAAATCATTCAATTCTTTTTCCTAAAAAAAAGCGTACAGTTGATATGACTAATCACGATTTCAAACACGATGGAATAATATTTACCGATATGAACAGTGATGTGGTTTTTTTAATTGAAATTGTAAAAATACTGTTTAGATTTTGATGATTTGCGTGTGATATTTAACGGATGTTAAAATAAATCGCGTCTCCCAATTGAAGCCCCGCCCTTAGGGCAGGTACCGTTGCTCTTAAGTCTTAATATATAATGGCGATACAACAATTTTTACCGCTTTGCTTTGAAGAACGGGAATGAAGGGGGAGGAGCGTGTTAATATGTCTGGTTGAAGGTTTTGGGCTGAGGGGGTTTGAAGCCAGATTTTAATATTACAGCCGTCATGTTGGTGCTCGTCATCACTGCGATGCAAAGCAAAAGACGCCTCAGAGCTGTTACATTCACAATCACTATGTCGTATGTACTCCCGAAACGTGTTTCCTTCATTGTAAAAACTACCAAGTCAGCAGTTAAAAGGACTTTGAGCCGATAGGCCTAGTAAGTTTAGATAGGTCTACTGACTACTGATCTAGTATTGATAACAATGTCGTGAACTGATTTACGATGCTAAATTGGACACTATTGTGTAAATTGGTACAACCGAATAGTGGACACTATTGTGAGCAGCATTGAGCAGCGGTTTGACAGATCAGCAACATCAACATTGCATGCTGATCTCTCACTTCTTCACCCAAGGAACTTTGATCAAGTGCCATCGGGAGCTATGGAAGAGCCGCATAAACATTTGCTGAGATTTGATGATGGTGTCACTGTGGAACAACTACGAAAAGAACTGCGTAGCCTTGGAGAACAATGGTCAACACTGAAACAATCAGTAGCAGATGCTTATACAGTGCAGGAGGGCAGTGAGTCTGAACAGGACAGGAAGACTCTGCCAAGTACATGTAAGTCATGTAAAGCCTGTCCTCTCTGCTGCTACAAGGTGCTCCTCAAGTTGAACCTCTTGACTGATGCCTACAAGAGCATTGGGCTTGCCTACAAGCTGCTGCTAACGCTGCCTGTGTCACAAGTGGCATGTGAACGGTCTTTCTCTGTTTGAAGAGAATCAAAAGCCGTCTGCGAAGTACAATGACACAAGAACATCTTGAGGCGTTCATGTTGATGTCTGTGGAAAAAGGGATCCTGGCCAAACTTGAAATGAAACTAAGGATATCATTGATGGTGTGGCTGCCAGAAGCAGCGAACTGCGCAGGCACCTACTCTCTCAGACATGACGTGCTCGTGTTACTGAAAATAAATGTAATTTTTAGTGGATTTTATTTAGGTTTTTTTTTTCAAGCATTTCGTCTATTTTCTCAGATAAGCAACATATAAATGAATAATGGGCCGACCTAGGTGAAGGATGCCCGGGCCGGTTTTAAGACCCAGTCCGCTACTGCTACATGGTGTGGAATGGGTGCAGAGGGCGAAAATAGAGCATGCCCTTGCTGGAGGAACAAGCTGTTGGCTCATTAAAGGATAGGGGGATTAGAATAATTTGAACCATTGATGCCTTCCAGTGCTGGTACTGAGATAAGCAAAGTGTAATTAAAGGGCTGGGAGTGTGGTCTGAGAGCGAGCGAAAGCTCAGACAGGTGGATCCTAGGCCACGAAACCCTTGAGCAACAGAGGAGAGCATGTGACGCTAAAATTGTTGTGTGTGAAGGCCTGGGTATGGTACGGGTTAAGGGGTTTTATTACTGTTTCATTTTTTTCATTGTTATTGAGATTTTTATTTCTTGATGTTTCATTTTTGTATCCTTCCACTGTGCCATTTTCTTTTATGAAATAAACTTGGTTTCAGGGTGGATTCTACATGTTGGGGCTGATTCATTTGGTGGTTTAGGGTGGTTGCAGTGTACTTGGAGTGTGGTTGAAACTGCGTTCTGACCAACGGTTTGCTCGGCCAAATTTGATCTGTTATAGGCATCTATCGGCGTTTCGTCGGGCTAATTCCACGGTCCCATGAGTATGGTAACGTGGCAAACAGGCCCAGGAATTTACTTGGGACCGTGGACTTGGTTGTCAGTTGTGGCTGCTTTGACAATACACATGGGACTCGAACTGGGCAACCGGAACAGACCCCCCCCCCCCCCCCCCGTGTGTGTGTGTGTGTGTGTGTGTGTGTGTGTGTGTGTGTGTGTGCGCACCACCTGTCCATAGAGGCCAAACTAAACAGGATCATCTGATTCTCTCTGTCAGTCTAACTTATTCACATTTAATCTTCTTTTTTTTTAGCTTTATCACTTTGGTATAGTTTGTGGAGACTCTACATTAAGTTTGATTTGAAACCATCATGAAATAAAAATCTAAGGTGGCATCAAAGTGTGAAAAACTTTAGAGGGGGGTTAGGGAGTGAATACTTTGTCAGGCCAGTGCTTATATATATATATACGTATATATATATATGATAAAAAAAATTATTTGTTATGTTTGTGGGGATAGATTAAATACCGTAGTGGAGATAGGAATGTGAAAATTAACATGGACCGTGTGATGCGAAGAAGAAGAATCTTCATGTAATAAGTAGGGAATCTACATCGTATATGTGTCTCCGTATATGTGTATGGAATAACATCGTATATGTGTCTCCATATGAGGGGTGGAGCTATGCTAATTAGGTAGGGCTTAAGGATAATTCCCAGTGTGTAATTGCCCCTGTAATTTGCCCTTATGTTTTATTTCATCAAAAAGGGCCGCCATTACAACAACAATTACGAACGACAAGAACGGCCATAAAAAGCTCCATTCACCCACAACACCATCATGCCGACAGAGACCCGAACATTTGCCAATCGGCAAGTTTACCCGCCCAGCCAAACATTCCCGGATGGCGACTAGACTCCGCCTCTGATGACTCTTACCGGACAAACCACGCCCCATGAGTGGTTAAGGAGATGGGATGAGGTAATGAAGCTTGGGCGATTGGTCGGGGGTGATGTCAGAGCAGGGAGCCCAGGATGGTAAAAGGAGGAGGAGGAGAAGAAGAGGATCTCTCTTGGTCCTGGAGTGTGTGGCAAACGGTCGCAATTTTTGCCTCTCCTTGGTTCTGGCGATCGGATCGGGCGGTCGCTCTCGTCTTTTGTCCCTGGCTTGGCTGTTCCTGGCTCATGTGCGATCGTGGAGAGGAGGAGGAAGAAGCGGACTCGCTCTCCCTCTCTCACTTGTGCCGGCTTTGGGATTGAACTGGGGGACATTTGGCTGCCTGCTGCTGGCTCGGTGTGCGGGCGCACTTGACCGGCGCCATTGTTCCGGTGTTTCGACGCGCGGTCCTCTCAGCGACCGATCCCAACGAAGTACTCGTTGAGACCAGGGCTGAGTGCCAACTCAAATGGGGGCTTTAGTTTTATCTTTTCTTTTATCATTCCCCTGTCATGTACTTGTGTCTGAGGGGAGGCACCTCAATCTAGGAATTGGTTTTACTTCACATTTCGTTTTTGTTATTCTTGCATTAATTTCATTAAATTAATTTATTGTGCATTTTAATTTTCTGTTGTGTTCGTTTACTTGTCCCGTATCTGTGTGTGTGGGTTCGAGGAATACAACCCCGTGGCGGCCGTCCGATCAGATAAGGCTTTGACAGGCCTTTCCCGCGCGCGTGCGAAAAGATAATCCCGCCAAGTTTGAACTAGGCCTTGGAGTTATCTGTTCGGCTATCTATCCAAGGTTGTTCTTCATCGGCTACGGACGTCATCGGCTATATATACAGTGCATTCAGAAAGTATTCAGACCCCTTTACTTTTTTCACATTTTGTTATGTTGCAGCCTTATGCTGAAATCGTTTAAATTAATTTTTTCCCTCATCAAACTACACTCAATACCCCATAATGACAAAGAGAAAACAGGATTTTAGAAAGTTTGGCAAATTTATTAAAAAGAAAAAACTTAAATATCACATTGACATAAGTATTCAGAACCTTAACTCAGTACTTGGTTGAAGCACCTTTGGCAGTGATTACAGCCTCGAGTCTTCTTGGGTATGACGCCACAAGCTTTGCACAACTGGATTTGGGAATTTTCTGCCATTCTTCTCTGCAGATCTTCTCAAGCTCTGTCAGGTTGGATGGGGACCGTCGGTGGACAGCCATTTTCAGGTCTCTCCAGAGATGTTCGATTGGGTTCAAGTCAGGGCTCTGGCTGGACCACTCAAAGACCTTCACAGAGTTGTCCCGAAGCCACTCCTGTGTTGTCTTGGCTGTGTGCTTTGGGTCATTGTCCTGTTGGAAGGTGAACCTTGGGCCCAGTCTGACGTCCTGAGCGCTCTGTTTCAGGTTTTCATTTAAGGATATCTCTGTACTTTGCTCCGTTCATTGGTCCCTAAACCCTGACGAGTCCCCCAGTCCCTGCTGCTGAAAAACACCCCCACAGCATGATGCTGCCACCACCATGCTTCACCGTTGGGATGGTATTGGGCAGGTGATTAACGGTGCCTGGTTTCCTCCAGACCTGACGCTTGTAATTGAGGCCAAAAAGTTCAATCTTGGTGTCATCAGACCAAAGAATCTTGTTTCTCAAAGTCTGAGAGTCCTTTACGTGCTTTTTTGCAAACTCCAAGTGGGCTTTCATGTGTCTTTCACTGAGGAGAGGCTTCCGTCTTGCCACTCTGCCATAAAGCCCAGATCGGTGGAGGGTTGCAGTGATGGTTGTCCTTCTGGAAGTTTCTCCCATCTCCACACAGGATCTCTGGAGCTCAGCCAGAGTGACCATCGGGTTCTTTGTCACCTCTCTTACCAAGGCCCTTCTCCCCCGATTGCTCAGTTTGGCCGGGCGGCCAGCTCTAGGAAGAGTCCTGGTTGTTCCAAACTTCTTCCATTTAAGAATTATGGAGGCCACTGTGTTCTTGGGAACCTTCAATGCAGCAGAAATTTTTTTGTAGGCTTCCCCAAATCTGTGCCTCGACACAATCCTGTCTCTGAGCTCTGCAGGCAGTTCCTTCGACCTCATGGCTTGGTTTTTGCTCTGATATGCATTGTCAGCTGTGAGACCTTATATAGACAGGTGTGTGCCTTTCCAAATCATGTCCAATCAATTGAATTTACCACAGGTGGACTCCAATCAAGGTGTGGAAACAACCTCAAAGATGATCAAGAGAAACGGGAGGCACCTATGCTAAATTTCAAGTGTCATAGCAAAGGGTCTGAATACTTATGTCAATGTGATATTTCAGTTTTTTCTTTTTAATAAATTTGCAAAACTTTCTAAAATCCTGTTTTCTCTTTGTCATCATGGGGTATTGAGTGTAGATTGATGAGGGAAAAAATGAATTTAAACGATTTCAGAATAAGGCTGCAACATAACAAAATGTGAAAAAAGTGAAGGGGTCTGAATACTTTCTGAATGCACTGTGTATATAGATATATATATATATATATATATATATATATATATATATATATATATATATATATATATATTTTTTTTTTTTGTATACTGAATCGAGGCTCGTGAAAGAGCTAACATTTACTTCACAAACAAATCAACCAGACAAACAAAACACACAAAAAGCGGGAGCGGAAAACAGGATGGGGAGAGAAGGTGAAGCACACAAACACAACATTTGAGAGCAGGGAGATGTGTGGAAGGGAGAGGGCTTGGGGGGAGGAGGCATGGGAAGGGGGGGGGGGGGTGGAGGGAGAAGTATAAAACACAAGGACACCAATGACTTCCAGGACAGAAGTTGGAATTTCAAAAAAGTGGAATTGGGGTGAAATTAGCGGGGGTAGAAAAGATCAAGGTTTTGGATGGGGGAAGATAAGAGATGGTGGTGAACAGCTGTTTTAAAGACCTGGAGGGTGGAGTGGGATTGAAGAGAGTGAGGGAGTTTGTTCCAGAGGCGGGAGAAAAGAGGAGTGAAGGTGAGCAGAGAGTCTTGATTTTGGCAGTTTGACCATAAGTGGGTTGCAGGCAGATCTTGTGCGACCTGTAGGAATATTTGCGGGACAGAGCCCAGAGAGAGCTGGGGGGGGCAAGGCCAGAGAGGAGTGGGTAGAAGATGGAAAGACCACCAACCTGCCTGCGGTGAGTGAGTGAGAGGCCCTTGGAGTTAGCTTCATCGCGGGAGAATCCAATGATTCTGAATGCTTTGGTTTCAACAGCGTGAAGACGAGCTAGGTGTGAGGCAGGAGTACCAGCCCAGAGGGGAGAGCAGTATTCCATTGAGCTGCGGATGAAAGCCTTGTATGTGGTGAGGAGCTCAGGTGTGCCAAGGAAGGACTTCGCACGACGAAGGATGCCCAGTCGGCGACTGGCTTTGGAGGCCAGATTTGAAATGTGGTTTTCCCAGGAAAGATCATGGCAGATAGAGAGACCCAAAAGCTTGAGTGACAGAACTTCTTGGAGAGGATTATTCAGAAAGTGGATGGGAGGGTTGTCCAGTCGGACTTTTCGGAGAGACATCATAAGAATGTGAGATTTGTCAGGATTGAAAGACATGTTCCACTTGTTTGCCCAGTCTGTGATTTTGTCCAGGTCTGCAGAGAGTGAGGAGGCAGCAGACTGCTGATCTGAGGGATGAAGAATGGAGCGACAGAGAGTAGTCATCAGCAAAGAGATACAGAGGATTTTCAAGAGAGTCAGAGAGATCATTGATGAAGACCAGAAAAAGCACAGGGCCTAGAACACTGCCTTGTGGAACTCCAGCCTGAACAGGAAGAGGAGATGAGAGAAACCCATTCAGGGCCACACGTTGACTACGACTAGAGAGGAAGTCCGCCAGCCATGCGTGGAGATTTCTATGGATACCAAAAGAGGAGAGTTTGGTGAGCAGAGCGGGGTGCCAGACCGTATCGAAGGCACGTGATATGTCAAGGGAGACTGCTCTAATTTCCTGTTTGGCATTGAGGACCTCCATCCATTGTTGAGAAAGCAGAAGCAGCATGTCCAGAGTAGAGTGTCCAGGTCTGAAACCAAATTGATGATCAGAGATCAAGCCATTGGAGAAGAGGAAAGATTTCATATCTGAAGCAATGATGGATTCCATGACTTTGCTGATAATTTGGAGAAGGCTGATTGGTCTGTAGTTGCTGGGATCTGTTTTTGCACCTTTTTTGTGCAAAGCGGTGATGTTGGCAGATTTCCAAGCAGATGGAAGATGACCTTGAGCAAAAGAGAGGGTGAAGAGAACAGAGAGAGGGAGTGAAAGAGCGGAAGAACAGGATTTTAGGACCCGTGGGCTGATGCCGTCAGGTCCAGTTGCAGAATCCGAGTCGAGGGTTGACAGAAACTTTTCCACCTTGTCAGGAGGAAAGGACACAGAGTCCAGGAGCAGCTGGGTACGACTGGGTACGGTGGGTACAGAGAGGGATGGGTTTGGGACACAAGATTTAGAGGTAAACACAGAGTTGAGGCATTCAGCTTTTTCACGTGCGGAGTCAGCCGTGTGGCCATTTGAGGTGAGGGAGGGGATGGAGGGGGAACAAACACCAGAAACAGATTTGACCAGACACCACCAGGATTTGGAAGAGGGAGACAGATAAGAGAGTTCGGTCCTGAGAACGGAGAGATATTGTTTCCTGGCTCTCCTGAGGGTGGACACACACTTCTTTCGGGCTTTGTGAAAGGAAATGAGATTTCCTTCCGTTGGATTTGCTTTCCAGGAGACGAAAGCAAGTTGTTTCTGGGCAATAGCCTCACCACAAGATTCCGTGTACCATGGATGGGAGGAAGGGTATGACAACAGAAGACGAGATGGGATAAATCTGTGCATGAGAGAGAGCAGTTTGCTTTGAAAGAATTCCCAGGAAGAATTTATGTCAGAGGCAGTAGAGATGGGAGAGCAGTCCAGATGATTGATGGCTGCTTGAAGACCGTGCCAGTTGGCCTGAGTGAAATGCCAGACTCGTCGACGCTGAGGAGGCTCTCTGAGAATGGTCAGAGAGATGTCCACTTTAACAAGCACATGATCAGAAGAGCCGATTGGAGCAGAAGAAGAGCAGCAGGCATTTTCAGGGAAGTTAGGGAAAGGGTTATATATATAGCAAAGATCATATATATATATATACACGAGGGCGAACCTTAAAATGGCGATTATAAATTCGAGAATGTAATGTGTGTAGTTGTGGACGGCATATGTTATCTCTATTGGTAAGAGTCATGTTTTGCCCATTTTAGATCTGGCAACATTGAGCGTATGACGTCAGTAGAGCAGTTCCAAGATGGTGGCTCCCTTCGAAGCATGCACCAGGGAGGAGCAACGTTCTGTCATCCGTTTCTTGGGAAGTGAGGGTGTAAATCCCAGTGAAATCCATTGCAGAATGAAGATGCAATGTGGTGACGCATGTTTATCGTTGCAGCAGGTGTACGACTGGGACAGGAAGTTTAAAAGTGGAGTGTCCAGTGTGGCAGACGCTTGCTCGCCCAGGCTGGCCTCACACAGCCGACACACCAGAAATGGTTGCAGGAGTTGAGCGCATGCTAAGGGAAAACCATCGCATTACGCTGGATGAAGTGGTCTCCGAATTGAACATTAGCCATGGTTCAGCACACCATATCATTCACAACTACTTTCAGCCAAAAACGAAGAGGGCAAGCAAAGAGTGGCACCATTCAACTTCACCGAAGCCCAAAAAATTCCGCACACAGCCATCCACTGGAAAAGTGGTTCTGACGCTCTTCTGGGATATCGGAGGCCCACTTGTAGAGCATTACATGCCCAGAGGGACCACACTCACCAGTGCATCATACTGCGACCTCCTTAAAAATAATCTGAAACCAGCAATCAGATCAAAACGTCGTGGACTACTCACTACCGGTGTTTTGCTGCAGCATGATAATGCTCGGCCCCAGACTGCCAACGCTACAGCTGCAACAATCGAGGACCTCCAATTTGAGTGTCTTGCTCATTCATCCTACTCGCCAGACATCGCCCCTTTGGATTACCACATATTTGGGCCACTTCGAGGCGCTTGGTGGAACCACTTTACGATCCGATGAAGAGGTCCATGAGGCGGTGCACGAATGGCTATACAAGCAGCCAAAATATTTTTTTTCTGGAGGACTCCAGGCCTTAGTAAAGCGCTGGAAAAAATGCATTGAACGCAATGGTGATTATGGTGAAAAATAACAGTTTTTACACACGTACATGCAATAAACAAGTTGTGAAAAATATTTTAAGGTTACTTTTTGACTGCCCCTCGTATATAGTTTGCTTTCATTAAGCTTTTCACATGTTTGTTTATTTACACTGGTTTTGGTATTCATAGTTCATGATCTGCTTTTGGTAGGGCTGGCTGATTGTGTGCTGGCACTTGGCTTTGAGAAGATGGAATCTGGTCCTCTCTCAAACAAGGCAAGGCTTCGCATCAAGATGTTATGTTGTTTGTTGCCTATTGTGATAAAAAATCCTAGTGTGGTTGTTTAAATGTTATTTAACTCATTGCACATATTTGTTTTCATTTCAGAACCAGTTTCCCTTACATACTAATCCATTGGACCACCACTTGGAGGTGATGGGAGATATTTATGGTTTTGATGTTGCACCAATAGTTCCACAGATGTTTTCCCATGCTGGACGTGAACACAGCCAGAGATACGGTGCGATCACATGTCATCATCTGACACTGAAATTGTCACACACTTTCCTTGTGGCAACCTCTCTTCTTTCCATCATTTATATATCACACAGTGGAGAGGTCAAAAGTTAAGTCTCTAGGCCCACTCTTTAAAAAAAATACAGGGTGGGAGTGGAGGGTGGGATATTGTAATCAGCTTTATTTGTCCTGACCTGTCTTCACCTGTTTATCCGTCTGTCCATCGCACTATCTCCTAAACGGTTGTGCAGAAATTCAACAAACTTGTTAGTTATGATCAGCACTTGGCAAGAAGGTTTGAGAGTATAATCACTTTTGGTCCTGCTCGCTGGGGTTGGGTCAAAAGCCAAAAGATCAATTACGGCCACTTTTTAGCATTATTTTAATAAACCTTTGTATATGCAATCAAAACTGGGAGATGCATTAAAAATGTAACGATTTTTTTTACTTGACCCACCCTGTTCATACTCCAGTGGGTGGGGACTTCAAGTCATATGGATCCAAACAGAAGAATTTTTTCAACTCAATTTGATGTTTGTTTATTCCTGGTGGAACGTTTTCCCATCTTTAAAGCTTGGTTTATGTTTTTATTTTTTTTGTATACAAGATCGAGGCTCGTGTAAGAGCTAACATTAATCACACAAAAAAAACCGGACACATAAAACATATAATAAAGGGAGTGGGAGACAAGATGGGGAGAGAGAGGGAAGCACACAACTACAACATTTGAGAGCAGAGACATCGGGAGATCTGTGGGAGGGAGATGGCTTGCGGAGAGGAGGCACGGGAAGGGAGGGGGGGGGGGGTGGGTTGGGATAGGTATAAAACACATGGACACTGCTAGGACTTCATGGAAAGAAGTCAGTATTTCAAAAAAGTGGATCTGGGGTGAATTAACGGGGGTAGCAAAGATCAAGGTTTTGGATGGGGGAAGATAAGAGATGGTGGTGAACAGCCGTTTTAAAGACCTGGAGGGAGGAGTGGGATTGAAGAGAGTGAGGGAGTTTGTTCCAGAGGCGGGAGAAAAGAGGAATGAAAGAGTGAAAGTGAATAGAGAGTCTTGATTTTGGCAGTTTAACCATAAGAGGGTTGCTGGCAGATCTTTTGCGACCTGTAGGAATATTTGGGGGACAGAGCACAGAGAGAGCTGGGCCGGAGAGGAGTCGGTAGAAGACAGAAAGACTACCAACCTGCCTGCGGTGAGTGGGTGAAAGGCCCTCGGAGTAGAAAGGCCCTCGGAGTTTCACCAGTGAGTGAAAGGCTTAAGTAGGGATTTGTGATGGCACGCCATCGACTTCGCTCTCGTTTTTTTTTGTATTTCTCAGCCTTTTAATTATGATATTTATTTGAAGAAACAATGTCTTATACTTATGATCCTGGTTTTTTTTTTTCAAGCATTTTGGAAAAAACAAACAAACAAAAAAAAACACCTTTAGAGGCCATTTTTCCCCGCGAAGCAGGGGTTGGCCTTTTTCGGGCACCGTGGTTGTTGTTGTTTTTGTTGGTCCCCTTTTTGAAGCAATGTTTTACGGCCGGATGCCCTTCCTGCCGCCAACCCTTTTTGTCGCCTTTTACGACAAACAGGGATTTACCAGTGAACTGGTACTCAATTTGCCGACCTCGGAAGGATGACAGGCTGAGTCAACCCCCCTGGCTGTCTTTTTCAGCGATCGACCGGGATTCGAACCCAGGATCCTAGGATCCTAAGCTGGCACCCTAGCCGCTAGCCCAACACCAGAGTTTGAACAAACAATGTCTTGTACTTATGATCCTGTTTTTTTTTTTTTTCAAGCATTTTGGAATTTAAAAAAAACAAACAAAAAAAAACACCTTCAGAGGCCATTTTCCCCCGCAAAGCGGGGGTTGGCCTTTTTCCTGTTTTTTTTTTTTTCAAGCATTTTGGAATAAACAAACCAAAATAGTCATCGTAATAGTTTCCATAATATGAAACTGGCAAAATTATGAAATGTTAATAATTTAATATGAGAAACGTCTACTTGACATTGGACCTTGTCCTGTGCTTCTCCTTGTGGTATTCCAATAGTTTAATATGCCAACTCATCTGTGAGATGTAACAGAATTGTCTTATGAATCGTGAGTTTTCGATATGCATTATGGAAACGTGGATAAAGAGAAAATGTTCTTGTCCAAGCAGTTAAAAAGTTTTTGTAGCAAATAAATTTTGTTTTACACATTTCAAACTTTCTCTGCTAAATAGTTGTAATTTGTGACACTTCAGTTTGACATTTAGTTCTCATCGTCTTGATTGCATTTTGTAAGGGAAGCCTTTCATTATGTGTGTTATTGTTCAGATTAATGGGATTGGAGATGCAATGCATCAACGACAGCCATGTTGTGACATTTTGCCTTTGTAATCGTCTTTGTGATGTAACTGCTTGTGACGTTTGCTTTAAAGCAACAAAGTTAAACAACCATGAAAGAATGACCTTCTGATGAAGTGTTTAAGGAAAAAACAACCCAGCAGTTTTCTTTGACTTTGTCTTGCTAATATGCATAGCCAGGTGTTTGTGATGTTTTTTCTTTTCATGCAGACTAGGCATGCCTACCTGTCACTTCACTGATGGGTTTAATCAAAAGACACCATTTTTCACTTCACAAACATATTGCATATATCTATTTGAGAGTCTCAATGAGGATGTTAAAGGAAGTAAGACACGTGAAAAAGTTTTTTTTTAACTTGTAGTTTTTGTTCTTGCTGTTGTCGTCGTGGCTGAGGTGCTTGTTTTTTTGCTTGGCTTGTGCTTTTTTTTGCAATCTCTGATTGCTCTTTTTCTCTGATTTTTTTTTTGTGCTCCTTCCATTTACTAATATTTTTTTACCCTCACCAGAGGAGAGGGTATTGCATTTGAGTCCGTTTGTCTGTTTGTTTGTTTGTCCGCACAGAATAAATATGATTTTCTCTGCAACCATTTGTCCGATTGACAGAAAATTTTCACCATAGATGCAACTCCACCTATAAAAAGTTTTTGTGATAATTATGACGTCATAAGTCACGTGGTTCGGCCGCCATCTTTGAAA
Source organism: Myxine glutinosa (assembly GCF_964187855.1). Classification (NCBI taxonomy): domain Eukaryota; kingdom Metazoa; phylum Chordata; class Myxini; order Myxiniformes; family Myxinidae; genus Myxine; species Myxine glutinosa. The sequence goes on along the minus strand of NC_136264.1, from coordinate 84,891,902 downwards.
AATTGAACAACTTCGCACCTCTGTATCTCCAAAAGCACTGAATAGAAAAAATTGAGACGTCTCATTGTAAAGAACTCTCCATGGGTATTAAAATATGTTAATGTCATAGGTGCTTCCATTATGACGTCATAATTCGACAAGTACAAAACTTCATCCCATCAAGATGAAATTTCTTGAGCACCATGTTGGCATAAACTGGTGGCGAAAAAAATAATAATTATGACGTCATCGGTCATGTGGTTCGGCCGCCATGTTGGAAAAACCGCAAAACTTTGCACCTCTATATCTCCGAAAGTGCTGAATATAAAAAAATTGAGACATGGCTCATTGAAAAGAACTCTCCATGGGGAATAAAATATGTTAATGATGATGTCATAGGTGCCTCCATTATGATGTCATAATTCGACAAGTACAAAACTTCATCCGATCAAGATGAAATTTATTGAGCCTAATCTAGGAATAAATGAGTTTAGAAAAAAAATAATGATGACATCGGTCACGTGGTTCGGCCACCATATTTGTTTTAACACAAAAGCCTTAAAAACCACTGAAAATATATCCCGGCGAGGGTTTGCAATCTCTGATTGCTCTTTTTCTCTGATTTTTTTTTGTATTGTTAAACATAATTTTGTGTGCTCTTTCCATGTCCGTCACGCTTTATTCTAAAAGGTTCCTTTTGTTAAACTATTGCAATCACTACATTAAAGCTCCAGATCTTGCTTCCTCTTCTTCCATCTTGTAAAGACAGGCTTTTAAAACAGGCATTTTTATGATTTGTATTATTCTTTGTATTATTCTTTGTAATTTGTATTATTCTATGAGAGAGCAGAAACCCTTTAGAATGAAGTGTGATGCACACACACACACACACACACACACACACACACACACACACACACACACACACACACACACACACACACACACACACACATACACACCCACACACACACACACACACGAATGCTTCTCCTTTTAGTAATACATGTCTCGGCTCATGAGTGAGTTGAATTATATAAGTCTGGATACATACTGACAAGAAGGGTGAGTGGATATGAGGACTGGAATTGGAAGAACAGGAAAGCTCATTAAAGCTGACATATGATGATGGGAGGTAACACCTGAAATGATCAAGGAAAGGAGCAGAGAGACTTTCACATGCAGTATCTTGCAATCGTTGCATATATCACCTCAATTTTATATCAGGCGGTTTTGTCATGATGATTATTTATTACATAAAGTTGAAAGTACAAGTTAAAATTTGTTTTTATGTAAATTTGCATACACTTGATCATTGCATATTGCCTATTTTACATGGTGGTCTCTTGTAACAGCCTCTGAAGATGTCTGCACCACCCATTACTCTGGTTGGGATTAAAACATCTAAATCCTTTTTTTTTTTTTACTCTGCTTGGCTTCGTGCATTTAAGCCTTTTAATATCCTTTTGTTGTCCTTTGTAGGAACCAAACCTGAGCATTTTGCTAAGATTGCCTGGAAGAACCACAAGCATGCATCTAATAACCCGTACGTATTGTATGAGTATTGTAATCCGATTGCCTTTTGGGTCAATGGGACATCAGGCTCTCATTCTGATGCTTGGACAAACTTAGTAACTATTTTAACCTGCTAATGTCTTCAGGACATCAGGATTTTAATTTTTCCTAGTTTAGACGAGGATATGCTGATGTCTATGTAGTGCAGTTATTTGTTGTGGTTTACGAAATTCTTACCATAATCAGAAATAAATAAATGAAATTGTACAAGGAATATGTTTAATCAAATATTTCAAGTCTATATATATTTGATGGCACATTATTATTTGATTGCACATTATTATTTGATTGATGCGCGCGAGGCGAAATGCGGAGTGAGGCAATTGGTTCACTTTGTCTGTCTGTTTACAGATGTCAGTCTATGTTCCAGGAATAACACACACACAATAAAAAGCAATTTTGTTTAAACGTTATATTTTAAACACAGTGGATGGAACATGAATCGGAACATTAATCTGAGCACGAACCTGCAGTTTTACAGTACTCTGGCTCAGAATTTGGCGAATTGTATGGAATCTCGTCCCGTGCTAGCACGTGCAGAGAGGAGTAAGGTAATTGTTTTGGTCTGTCTACCTGTCTGGCAGTCAAAATAGAAAATTATTCCAAACAGGAAGCTTACTGTTACGGATGTCATAAAGGACACAAACAACAGGAACGAATAACTAATTTAATGTTAAATATGGCGGTGAATAAGATGCTGCATCAACAATGGTAATCTTCCAAAAAAGTTGTTTTCTACAGCCTTTAAAACCTTTATTTCATTTCATTTGAATTACATATGTACTGAATTACTTCGCCGAGAATCGCCTTCTTTCCACTTAGTGGTTGTTATTCAGAATCAGACAAAATTGCGGGAAGAGTTGAAACGACCCTTCAGTCCCATGTCCTTTTTCTCGAGACTGTGCAGGGAGGGAAAGGTTATTTTTTTGACTTCCATTTCAGGGAAAACTTTGTTTCAGGAAAAACTTCAGGGTTTCAGTTTGACTGTGCAGGGAAAGGAATTGACTTCCGTTTCCGGTTTTGCCGGTGAGGTTGTGTGTTTTTCCAAGCTCTCCACGCTACGAAAGTTAAGAAATTTTCCCATTTGTATTTTTGTCAAAACTGTATTTTTATTTTCTGGTGTGAGTGCCTACTGTGTGTTTCTAGTTCAATCCCGGTGTTAATCGTCGTTAATTTGGTTCCTGCTGCGTTTTTCAGGCCTGGTTTTCCCAGCCTCGAGGCTTTGTTGTCTCCTCTCGGCGGTCGTTTGTGGTCCATTTACTTTCGTTCTCACTGTTTTTTTCATTCTTTTTTTTCACCCCATACTTCCCTGAACATCTTCCCCTTTGTTTAAAGTCTTAATCCCCCCCCCCCCCCCCCCAAAATGGTTCAATCGTTTCAAGAAGCGGTACTGTCTCAAAAATGTGAAGCTCTCAGGGGAGCATGCCTCAGCCGACCACGAGGCTGCAAAAGCATGCCCTGCTGAACTCGGCTGATCGAAAAGAAGGGATACCTCCCAAAGCAGGTGTTCAACGCTGACGAAACTGGCCTCTTCTGGAAAAAGATGCCCACTATAATTTTCATCTTGAAGCGTGAGGAGGCAGCATCGGGATTCAAGGCTGCCAAGGACCGGGTATCTCTTCTCCTCTGTGCAAACGCAAAAGGGGACCTCATGCTGAAACTCATGATGTTGTACCGTTCTCTGAACCTACGTGCTCTCAAGGGCAAGAACAAGCAAACGCTGCCCTTGTTTTGGAGGGCCAACAGGAAAGCCTGGGTGATGGCAGAAATTTTCCTGGGCTGGTTCCATAATTGTTTCGTCCCTCGGATGGAGAGGTACATGGTGGCCAAAAACCTTGCGTTCAAGGTTCTCTTGCTCCTGGACAATGCTCCTGGCCATCCTGCGAACCTGGACGTGGCTCACTCGAACGTCGAGGTGATCTTCTTGATTTTGGATGCTGTTTCGCTGCATTTTGGATGCAATGGAGTCCGACCCAGGGCTCACAGTCGGGCAGTATTGGAAGGATTTCAACATTTCCCACTGCATCGGTGCCATCAAGGAGTCACTGGATGAGGTGAGAGCCTCCACCATAAACCCGTGCTGGCACAACCTGTGGCCACAGGCAGTCAGAAACTTTACTGGCTTTCCCGATAACACTGAGGAGAGGCATGTGATTGTCGGGTTGGCATGGCAGTTGGGAAGGGAAGGATTTGATGACGTGCAGCCTGAGGAGTTGGAGGATCTCATTGCCTCACATGGCGACAACCTCACCGAGGAGGCGTTGGAGGCCATTATAACTGTTTCTGAAGAGGAGGAGGGCAGTGATGAGGAAGGGGTGCCGAGATCTAACCTCACAGTCCAGTTCCGGGGTGAGTTGCTGCATGGCATGGGGGCGCTTGTCGACAAGTTGGAAGATGCTGACTCAGTCATGGAGAGGTACCTCAAGTTAAAGAGGGGCTTGGATGATTTGCTTCTCCCATACAAAGAGCTGCATCGAAACCTGCAGCAATCTGCCAGGCATCTCTCCATTACCCATTTATTTCACCCTGCTCCCTTCACCTCAACACCACCAGCACCCTCCTTTCCTGCTGCCCTCTCAGTGTCCTCACCAGCGTCCTCACCAACACCCTCAACTGCTGCCTCTCCTGCCTGTCCTGCCCTTCCCTCGGTGCACAACGTTGCAGGACTATCATTTGGGTCATCCTCAGAGTTAGAGGAATTAATGGGATTTTAATTCATCACCATCATCGTTATTATCATCATCATTTGAAAGTTGCGTGTGTTTGTAAAATTAACATTTTAAACGGTACATGATGGTGTTGTGTTTTTTTTTACTTTCACGGTACGGTATGGTTGAGCACTTTTAATAAATCGTAAGCACATTCCTTCAATAAATTGGAAATGGTCCATGGTGTTGTCGGGTTTTTTTTTTTTGTAAGCATTTTTTGTGAATCTGTAATCATGTGCATTTGCGGTCAAATACATTTTAAACTTAAAAAAATTTCCTCTATGAATCAGGAACCGCCGGGAACCTATAACGTATCCTCCTTTTCCCCATTCAAACAATGCCGCGGCATACATTCACGGGATTTTCATCGACCTTCGCCGATTTTCATCGACCTTCGTGAGTTTTCGTCGACATTCGTGGGTTTTTGTCAACATTCGTGGTTTTGTCTCACCATTTCCGGGACTTTCATCGACCTTTGCGGATTATCTTCTACATTCTCGGGATTTGCGTCACCATTCACGGATTTTGCCTCGCCGTTCTTTGGTTTGGTCCTCTCTACTCGCGGATTTTCATGACTCGGAACCTATTCCCTCTTTTTCCATTGAAACAATGCCCCGCTATTCGCGGGTTTTGCTACTCACAGATTTTCCAGGAATAGCGGGGTCCGACTGTATTGTAAATCGGTAAGACTTGTAATACATCTCCCATCAGGATCGGTGCTACACGATACACATTTCCATAGAGAATTTGTGTCTGCCCCCTCCGATACCTCTGTGACTATGAACTTTTTCAACACATAAAATATACCCAGGCATTTTGATAAAAAGCCAATACACTAACGGTTGAACAGGGAGTTACAGCCGATCAAGAGAACAGAAAAATGGGGTATTTGCCTCCATACCTCTTCAAGGTTCTTCCCACATTGATCAAATGTGGTACATTCTAACTGGTTTGGAAAAATAACCCCAGGTACAACCAACAAATTTCAACTCATCCCGTCCAGTGACTTACGAGTGCATATAAGACACACACACAGCGCAAACGAGAGAGTTGTTATACTTTTTGAAACTTTTTAATTCACCCTTTACATTATTTTTTAAAAGTAAAAGTGTCTTAGAAATTGGTTTTAACTATTTGTTTTTTTTTAGTCTATAAGAGATTTTCGTTACTGTTGTTGTTGATTTCGTTGTTAGTGTTGTTGTTGTTGAGGTTCTTGTTGGGGGGTAGGAGGGGGTCGATTTTTGAAATGTGTACCCATTGGTGAGAAAGCTGCCGGGCCACACCCACATCTGTCGCTTTACTCCACCCGCCATAGCATGGACTTGAAATGATATGGCCACCATCTTGGTTTTCTGGTGGGCCTAACACATTAGGCCTGCAGGACTCTGCTGATTATACACTGCCTGTGTTTGTTGCATCAGATTTCCATTGGCTTTGTTTGGGTCGAGTGTTATTCACGATGAGGGACCCTGATAAATTGAATCATATGTTGAATAATAGTAATGTTTAATCAAGCCCGTCAAAAGGCACGGTAATCAACCATTGCATTACGTTTCGTAATTAAGTGTTACATTAAGCAAATTACTAAAAAATATAGTGTTATGTAATTTTTGAATGGCCGCATATTGGGGGTAAGCAATCCGTGACCATGTGACAAATCAGCTCGTTCTGATATAACCGTGGGAAGGGTGACAATGACATGGATAAGAAGTGTCGAGTTTAATTTTCAATAGCACATTAAATGTGTTTCCCAATTGCACTATTCATCTTTTAATAGCGCTTCAAATGTGCGTTTCCAAATTGGCCCGCTACGGGACTTTGGCGCAAGTTGTGAGGACAGTGTAGTCATTCTTGTTGTGGTCTACAAAACTGTCTATTTTTTGTTGATTTCTAGAAATTTTGTCTCAGAAACCTGGTTTTAACTGGTTTTTAAAGTTAATTTTGTGGACAGTGTGCCCCTCAAGGGGAAATTGTTCAAGAAATGAGTGGTTGAAACCCCTCATAAAATTGTACTATTGATGATAAATAATTAGAAATTGCCATGTCTAACAGTGGTTGATCTCGACTGTCTTTATGAAATGTTAATCAACCTTTTAAATTAAGCGTTGTCTCAGTCTTTCATATATTTCCTTGGTTCTGTGTTTCTACTCCCACCTCCCCAAATATGGCTAAAGTATGATTGGGGTTGGGGATGGGGGGCTGGCAGGAGAGCCTAGAGGTATACACTGTCTACTGTTACTATCTCTGAGCTGTCTGTCCTGTATTTGAATCCCAGTCCAACTATAAACTGTTATCCCGGTGGTTCGCTGTTAGGGTGATTGATCAATGTGTGTGCCATCCCCCAGATGGAGGTTAAACTGGGCGTCCTGTCTGCCAGCATTAGGTTATGGATGTTAGTGATCCCACGGTGGTCTTTGCGAAGGGAAAGCGAGCTATCGCCGGAACCCTGAATACATTTTAAATTCCTACACACTCGGTCTAGTATCCTGCATCAGATTTGTGAGTTGTCCAGGATTGTAACCCCAAGCCAAAGAACCTGCCTCAGCAGACAAACTCTCTATCTAAACTCTAAAGCATAGTACACAATGATGAAGATTATGATGATGATGACGATTTATGGGTTGTCTCCTTTGTCTTTGTAGCCTGGTTCTGAACCACCGACACTACTCACTGCAGGAAATCCTCGACTCCAAACCAATACACGGAGATCTCACTGTGCTTCAATGCTGGTCAGGACTGCATTCGAGAACGATACTCAAATGACATACTTGTTTATACCTTTTTAACTTTGACATTAAGGTACATGGTGGAACTAGACAATGGAGCATAAAAGTCTGATACACTAAGGATGGAACAAAGAGTAACTGGTGAACAAGAGGCTCAAACAGATAGAGAAGTGGGACAACATAAAAAAAAAATAGAGTATTTGCAATAAACTTGCTGTTTGTAAGGATGTTATAAAGGACACAAACTTCAGGCACAAATAACTAATGCAGCGTTTTAGATAGGGTGATGTAAAAGACACTGGGTAAAAAGGGGGAAGGGGCAAAACCTGGAATTAATTAATTTATATGCCTTTAAACCTTTATATATAAATATAATTATATACTTATAAGCACTGTAAAACACAAATCACCTTCATAATACTTCCAAGAAGCTCTAGTTTTGCAGTACTTGGCCGTGTTCTATGCGTCCAAGTACTGCAATAGGAGCTAGGGCGGTGTATGTAATAATAGGAGCTGTCAAGTGCAGCCCCTGGGAAGTGAGCGTGGCATGTGAGAGTGTGCAGTGTTGGGGTGAAGAAGAGGCTGACGCTATGGCTATGTACCATGCTGATTGACCCTGCATTCTATGGTGATCAAAAAGCCTCTATCTCCTAAACTGCGACTCAACGCTATCTTATTAGTGTATAAGGGTGGTGTATAAGTAAGATTGCTTCACTAGTTCTAGACTTCTGGATTTTTTTCAAACGATATTTAAATCTTTTTTTAAATTTTTATTTAAGTTCATACTTAAACACTGCGTGAGGTGTAGTGTTCTATGAACGCTCTAGTTACCTCTAGCATTTAGCTGGATGGAGTGGATTTTTTCTGACTTGGGACTCTAAGCATTTTCAGGACATGCAAATGACAGAAGAGGCTATTCAACCCACCAGTTCCATCACACACTGTAACTCACCTCTACTTACGTAATCTGACTGAAAAAATAATAAGCAGCAGCAAGGAGAAAAAGACGTTTTGGGGGTGCGCGTGAAAGTTGTGGGATTGGGTAGAGGAAAAGTAGATGGAGCAAAAAGTTCGGCAAATTTCCTGTGGAAGCCCTGCATCCTGTTTTGACTAATCACCCTCTGAAATAAAAAGCCTGGGGTTGGCTTAACGGTTAAGGTGGTTGGCTTAAGATCTTAGTGCCTTCAGTTTGAGCCCCGTCATGTTGTTGAAATAACACCAAGTGGGTTGACTCAGCCTGTCTGTCATCCTTCCGTTGTCGGCAAAATGAGTACCAACTTACTGGGAACCGGGCACTGCATCAGCACCACGGCCGCGCCTCCAGAAAATGATGCAGCCACAGACTGCTTACAAAACACCAACAACCCTCTGAAATCTCTAGGTTAGGCCATTGCAGAGAAAGGGAATATTTAAGCCATAAATACATATAGGCTCATTTTTGTGAATGCTTGAGATTGATAAATTCAAAGTGTTCTCCATCCAGCCCATCTTCAGATGGAGCAGCAGCTGCAGTTTTGGTGAGCGAGGAATTTATGCGACGGCACAGCCTAGAAGACCGGGCAGTGGAGATACTGGTTCAGGAGATGGTCACGGACACGCCTGAAACTTTCTCTACTCGCAGTGCGATGGACCTTGTAGGTTATTAATCCGGTTCCCAGTTTTTATAAAACGAGTTCACAATTCACTTTTATTGATAACTGAAACTGTGTTGGAATCGGGTAAAAGTATTTGCGGCATTATAGATACTAGTGAGGTACCCGTGCTACGCACGGGTGGGAGGCCAGAAGCAAACAGACAATGCAGAAATGGCGAATGCTAAAGCATGAAACCAATAAGTTCCACATTCGTGTAGCACCTTCAGTCGCACGTCAGACATGGACAGCAAGTTTGTGAAGGAATTCCATGAAAAACGTACCCATTCGCAAACCAATGTACGTGTGTTCCATTCCCAGTCAATGGCGAATCTGCATATGGTGATCCGCAAATTTCATGTTTAGAACGTAAAACCGTCACTGCATTTCGTCATTCACTTGAACTCGATATCTCTTTTTTCATTCCAAACGGCATAACTCCAATCACAAATACACATTAATATAATAAACTTTTAACAACATTTGTGACATAAACAAATATTTAAATCCTGATGTGAAGTTCCGTACGGTTGGGTGAACACAATTACGAATTCAAAATCGTAATTGTATTCACTCAATTCCAATCATCAATTGATACTTTAACAAAAACGATTAACGTTTAACGATTAACGATTTAACATTATGATTGAATGACAGTTGTATTGGGATATTATCAAACCCGCGCATTGCCGTAATCTGTCCACTTCCGCATTCGCGGCAGGTTCGTAATTCTCATCAAAATCTAAACAGTATTTGTAGAATTTCAATAAAAGCCACATCACTGTTCATATCGGTAAATATTATTCCATCGTGTTTGGAAAAACTGGGAAATTGGGGGAAAAAAATGGAAAAACAATATAGCCTATTTTACTCCAAGGGGTCCCAGGAATACCCACCCAAAATATCGTTGTGATCGGTTCAGCCGTTTTTGCAGTACCTTCGAACGGACGGACGGACATTTGGTGAATTATAGTAAGATGCATTGGTATTTTTGTATTGTTGTGTCTGCGTGTACAGGTTGGCTATAAACTGACTGAAGAGGCTGCTCGGCGATGTTTCAGACGTACCGGCCTCAGTCCAGTCGATGTGCAGGTTGTGGAACTGCATGACTGTTTCTCTCCTAATGAGCTCATCAGCTACGAGGCACTTGGGCTTTGCCCACCAGGTAAGGAGGTGGTAATATACTGTAGTCGTCCTCGTATATCTGCAAATAAGAAAAGTGCAGGTCCTTTTTCCATTCGCCTATTTCTTGCTATAATTACCTCCGCCACCGAAGGAGGATGTAGGTTATGTTTTCACTCCTGTCTGTCTTTGAACAAGATATCTCAAAAAGTTGTGGACGGATTCAGATTAACTTTGGTGGAGAGGTTGCGTGTGTGACGAGGACAAACTGAATAGATTTTGGTGAAGATCTTGATCTGGATCTGAGAATTTTAAAAGTGATTCTTCACCATTGATAGGGCAAAAAACGATATATATAGCACGATATCTCAAAATGTTGTGGACGGATTTGGAGGAAACTTGGTGGACAGGTTGTGTGTGTGTGTGTGACGAGGAAGGTTTTATTCAATTTTTGTGAACATTTGAAACCGGATCAGAGAATTTTTTTAGTGATTCCTCACCATTGAGTGATCTGGTTAAATCAATATATAGCACGACATCTCAAAAAATCTTTGTGGACAGATTCGGACGAAACTTGTTGGACAGCTTGTGTGGGTGATGGAGATTAATCGAATCGATTTTGGTGAAGATTCAAATGCGGATCCGGATGCGGTAACTAAGTGATTCTTCACTATTGAGATATAGGACCAAAAACGATATAAAGCATATTTCAAAAAGTTGTGGACGACTTGTGACAAAACTTGGTGGATGAGTTGGTTAGGGGATAAAAACAAACCAATTAGATTTTGGTTCAGGTCTGAATCCAGATCTGGCCTATCAGTTGGATACAAAACGTAAACTGTTGAGCCTGGTGGAGATATGCTCTCTACTGAGTGCCTTTCTAGTTTCCACTGGGTATCATGTGGGAACAACGGCAGAACCATGAAGAAAATCAGCCTTTTAAGCTGTGATTTTGAGTTTGGTAAATTTTGCCCTTGGATGGGATATTTTGTCATAGCTGAAAATGAATTGTGCTTTATCAATTTTTACCTGCAATGTGTCACAGGTCTACAAGGGCTCTGCATTGTTGTTGTTATTGTTGTTGTTATTGTTGTTCGATTTTTGAAATGCGTACCCATTGGTTGGACATTTTCCGGAGCTCACCCACATTTGTCGCTTGACTCGACCGACCAGCCACCATGGCACCCAGCCAAAATGATATGGCTGCCATCTTGGTTTTCTGGTGGGCCTAGGACATCAGGTCTGTAGGAGTCTGCTGATTATTATATACACTGCCTGGTTTTGTTGTCTGATTTCCATTGGCTTTGTTTGGGTCGAGTGTTTCTCACAATGAGGGGCCCTGAAAAATCGAATCGATGTCGAATAAAAACTATTAATAAGGTTTAATTGAGGCCGGCGGTGCCTCCCTAAAAAAATATTGTTACATACTTTCTTAACGGCCCCATATTGGGGTTAAACAATCCGTGACCGTGTGACGAATCAACTCTTTCTGATATAACCATGATGGGGGCTGTCATTGATGAGAGGTGTAGAGTTAATGTTTTAATAGCGCATTAAATGTGTGTTTCCCAATCTCGCTGCTCATCTTCTAAGTGCTTTAAATGTGTTTTCCAATCGGTCCATTACCGGATTTTTTCGCAAGTTGAACCCATAGTGCGGTCATTCTTGTTTCATTATCATACATTTAAAATGGTGATCTAAAACTTTTTGAGTTGCTTGTACAATAAACGCTTGCTTTTATGTGAGGGTTACATACCTGGAAAACCCTGAACAAAAGTTGGTTGAGTTTGCCCTACCATTGGCTCTTCATTCTGTATTCTGTCCCTTTACACTTTTGCATGCGTTATATTGGAGCTAAACTTATCTGTTTTAACTAAAATAATTTCGCTGGGTCTTTTTTATTGATTTTGTGTCCAAATTATTGATTTTGCACCCAAATAGTGTTTCCAGTCTTTACAATATTTAGCTACCTTTGCGGTCAGCCCATCAAATGTATATGCAAACACACGGTGATCTCGCACCGGATTAATCCTCAAAGTGTAAAGCGTCCGTGGTTAAACCTGGGGCAAGCAAACGGAATGTGGTTCGCCCTCTCATACAAAAAGGCTCTCTCGTGTCGTTTTTAGATTCTCTAGTGTAAAAGGGCGTATTGCTTTTCAGGTGTTTGGACATTAGGCACTCCTCAGTTTCTTCTGTGGCTGAAGTGTCTTTAGGCAGGGAAGGGGATATCGTTTCAAAATATTTTTCTTCCCATCCACCTGTGCTTTAGTGTCATAGTCCGAGTTTATCCTTCTCTTTCATTTCTAATTTACTCTCCCACCACCCTCCCCCATGCCCCTATTCTCTTTTCTAGGCCAAGCTGCCACTCTTGTGGATAAAGGAGACAACACATATGGAGGACGTTGGGTGGTAAACCCAAGTGGAGGATTAATTGGAAAAGGTCATCCATTAGGGGCAACAGGTGAGTGGGGAAGCTATTGTACACATATCAAAATTGTACATTTATTTTGATATCTTCCAAATTAATTTTTCTCTACCAATAGAAAAACTTGTGAACTAATGTGATTTTCTGGGGTTTCTAAGTTTTGTTTGTGGAGTCTGATAAATAATGAACACCAAATTTCAACTGTAGCTTTAATACTGTCGCGTTCAAACCCCGTCGGCCCTCGAATGGGTCCCCGAGTCCGTGTGCGGGAAGGCACGCCTTGGCGCGCAGTTCGTTCACCCCAGCCACCGACATGCAGCTCTCAGGCCCAAGCTCCCCTCTCGTCGTCCTCTCCACTCAGCACCGCGGTCTCTCCGGTCCACTCGGCACGGCACACAGCCGTCACGAAGCCATGAGCCAGGGGCGTCAGAGTCCTTGAGCTGCGACCGCCAATGTCAGGACCAAGAGCGAGTAAGAGAAGAGGAGCACGAACTGCGACTGCCCACTACGCAGCCAGTACCACGAGAAAGAAAAATGTGACTGTTCGCTTTAACTCGGGACACAAAGAGAGAGAGAAATTGTGACTGCTAATCGTCAAACCCCAGACCAAGAGGATAAAAATGGCGGTCCTCAGCCATTTTGTTCCCCGGTCTCGAACATCATCTGATGACGTCTGCGTGCGCTCCAATCAAAGAGTCCATCGTAGCAGTTGATCGCCCTGACCAATCATCACCTCTCGGGGGCAGGGCCCCACGGCCCTGCCTGTTTGGTGTTGCAATGACTCGGCTGGCGGTGCCAGCGGCAGCATTCAAATGTCTGAATCCGGTCGCTTGTTATGGGGTTTATTTTAGGTGTGGAGTGCATGGCTGGTGTGGTGTCATAAGGAACAAGGGGAAAACCACAGAGGCAATTTACATAAAGGGAATTATTCTTAAACCCGAACTAATTAACATAGCTCCACCCCTCGCAATGGAGACAAATATACGACTTTACCGGACACACGGAGCTGACTTAAGTTACAGGTTTCTTCTTCTTCATGACAGTCGGAGCACACCACCTTATGCAATGCTACCTGACCATAAGAATTTCGTTTTTTTCATTTACTGAATTTACATACTTTACATACTGAATAGTTTACATACATAGTTTACATACTGAATTTCCCCACAAACGTAACAAGACTTTTTTTTTTGCATTCATACATTTTGTATTCATTCATTGGACAATGTGGTTAGGTTTTTTTAAAATTTAGCTGTTCAGTGGTTTCAGCACGCACACACACTTTTACCGGAAATTTAATTTTATTGGAAGACGATACCACGGCTCAAAATGCACATCGACTCGCTTTAAAAATAGAAGTTTAAATAAATAATAAGAGTGCGGGCACAGGAAGCAGAACGAGAATAAACAGGACAGAAAAACCTGATCAGTGTGCTTAACCTGGACGGTAGTGGTTTCCAACTACTATACTTAAATCGTTCTTATGCGGGCATACTCGGACAGGAACACAGGATGGACAGGAGAGTTGACAGTGTGTTGGTGTAGGTCTGTTTGTGGTCTTCCCTGGTGAAGCATTGGGAGGTGTGTGTCGGCAGAGACGCCAAGGACACTTCAGTGCAGGCACGCCTTCAAATCCCTTTCTGCCCTGCAGACCCTTCTCCACTTGGGGGGTGTCTTTTCTGGCATGCCTGCATCTCTCTCGGTCTCTCTGCATTGCCTTTGGGTCTCTGTGGCTCTGCCATCTTTTATAGCCCAGCTCCCCAACCACCCATGGAGAGGTCTCTCCTCCCGTCCCGCGAGTATTGTGCATGCGCTCTCTCAGTATTGAGAAAGCACACATGTAGACACCATTTGCCAGAGTGTGTCTGAGGGGTTATCATTGGTTCACTTGGATGGAGTGATCTGATAGTTAAACACAGATTGAAGAATGGTAAAAGATTCAGACATGAGGTTAAGAATGACAGTGACACACATGAGGGTGATGAATACCCCGACACCTAATTTTGTTGATTGCTAATTGAGGTTACAAACTTGTGCCAACACTGGTATTAAAAGATTGATGAATAATTTACCCCTCATTAAGCCCCAAATAATTTTGTAACAATACTTTTTCTATTCATTCATATAGCTTTAATACTTTTCAACATTGCCGTTAAAAGCATATTGTGACGGATATGAAACCGGCCCCTGGGTGAATGAACATCCATGACATGTAGAGTTCCCCAGTCAGTTATATCGTTAGTATATATGTCCAGATAGGCCCCTACCCATTGTCTAAAGGTAAATGTGGTCAATGTGTTGTGTGGGTTTATATAGGTCTTCTTCCTCCTCTTCAATACCCATCCTGTTCTTCCTTTATTCTCCTGTCAAATCCTCTTATTCATGGCTCATATATGGTGGCTGCCATTTCATACACCACGCAGTACAATTTGGTTCCATCTCTTCCCCAAATTACCATTTAACATTCATCCATTCATCCATTCTTTCTTTTATTAACCCTTTCATGCAGCACCACAAACCAACACATTATAAGAGCCAGCACACACTCAACCACATTTCAGCCGATGGTGATAACTGATAACGTTCCTGCTTTTCAAACGCGCTGGGCAGGAAAGACTGCTGGGAGGAAAAACCGTTGAGGAAAAAATAGAGTCGACTTGGCAGAAGACTCAGACTCGGAGATGATTGACAGCAAAGGAGGAATTAGCTGGTGAGTGCACCAATGAGGATGTGCTGCCATGTGTCAAAGGTCAAGCCACGACCTTTGCTCCTAGGAACTCCACCTCTTACAAACTTTTATTACCCAAGTTGTCGCCCCGCTCCTGCGGCTTAAAAGGCGGAACACCAGATCGTTCGTCGCTGTTGAAACGTGCTGGGGACCTAGAGAAAATTTGCCTTCCTGTTCGTGCCATGGAGTAGTGAGCATCGTTGAAGTCTGCGCTGGAGCCAGGACCAGTTACACTGTAGCCAGGGCGAGCTGCGCAAGATGGCACTGGGTGAGCGGCTCAACGATTCATCGAGCACGAGGCAGAGGTGCGACAGCAAATGAGCCAAGAGGTCCCCTACTGACGTACACTTATATCTCTTGCTTTCCCTACATCATTCTTAATTCATCTACCTAGACTCACAAGAGCATCACAATTATAAAGAGCTGTCGATGACTTGCCTATTTACCCTTCTGAACGAGGTTTTACATACGCACCTCCCATTTTTCCTCTAAAGCATACATAGCCCACGCTGTCTCAAGCGCATTCACGCTGTTCTGCTTTCCTTAACCCTCCTTATTCCTCAATTGCTTCCCATTTCAGGATTGGCATACATCTGTCAACGTGTGCTGGGGTGAGTCAAAGGCCGATCCAATGCCTTGCTCTACTTCTTTATCTTCTTCCCTTCCTACTTACGTTTCCTCGGTATGATTCTGCTGGCATCATGTCCTATGTGTAGTTACTTAAGTACGATGCTAAGGGTTAGAATCTGTTCTTCTGAGCCTTTCTTGATTGTTTGCTGTGCTGTACATACATGTTTCATAATTGATTATTGTGTTTTGTAAATATGTTTATTTCCTTTGGTAAACATTTTTTCATCCTGCCCATTTCATCTCATTCTATCTATTGGCTTCATTTTGTGTGTAAGACTAGATAGATGGGATGCTATGCCCCACCAATTAGCTCTGTAAGTAGCCATTGTACTCAACGGTTCTGCTCTGCCATACATAATAAATAGATGGGTGCATACTGAGGGTATATACTCCAATTGGCATCACCGACCCACCAGAAAAGTAATGCATTTCTAAAAGAGCGAGGACCCTGCCAGGTTTGACGGGATCAATTGCCGTCCATAGTTGCTTGTCAAACCGAACGGGCGCGGACCTATCCGTAGTGCAGCGGCCTTTAAGGCCGAGTCCGGGAAGAGTCCAAGAATTCCCCCTCATTGTGAACCCCTGTTCCATAAAAATATTCAGTTATGTACTCATGTTTTCTTCAAATCTTTTTAACAGGATCTAAGGCTCTTGGTGGAGCTGCCATACACACATCTCACACACATAAGTATAAATATGATTACATGAGACATATGTTTACTTACATAACACAGGACTGTTGGACAAAACAAACACAGCCACTGAGCTTGGGGGATGTGTTGTCACTGCCCACGGTCCTTTGGGTGCTAGCGACACCACAATGCTCGACTGGGAATTTCCAAAGGAGGAATTTCCTCCTGCTCATGGATGTCAACACATATATATGCGTGTGTGTGTGTGTGTGTGTGTGTGTGTGTGTGTGTGTGTGTGTGTGTGTGTGTGTGTGTGTGTGTGTGTGTGTGTGTGTGTGTGTGTGTGTGTGTAAGAGTGGGTGTGTTTGCTTGTTTGTTTGTTTTGTTTGTTCCTCATACGTTTCCAATCCCCTTGGCTAATTTATCCGAAATTTGCTACACCACATTATTTTCGCATGCAGAAGGTCAACGTCACAATAAAAACTTTAAATTCTTCATGAAATTGATGTAAAAACATGAAATAACAGCACATTCGGTGAGTGAGTGTCCTACATTATAGGACATATTGTCGCCTCTCATTTCACATTGTGAGCTGAGAGGATGGCCTAGAAGTACGCATACTCGCCTCTAAGCCATCCAACCTGGGTTTGAATACCGACCCAGCTATAAACTGTCATCCTGATGTTTCACAGGCAGGGTGATTCATCAGTGTGTGTGCCATCCCTTGGATGGACGATGAACAGGCGTCCCATTTGCCAGCATTAATTGGTGGAGGTCAAAAATCCTATAGTGTTCTTGAAGAGGAGGTGAGCTATTGCCGGCACCATGGCTAAATTCCAAATTTCTGTCCTAAACCACAGAAGACATTGCATCAGTGGCACAGCCATGAACTCAGCCAATGATGCTACCCCACAGCTTTGTGCTGCATACGACCGAAGAATCTCACATTGGCTCAGGTAGAGTAGTCCGTCATTCCCTCATCTAAGAAAGGGGCAGAACTTGGACGGCACCTGTATGTTCAAATGTCGATGCTCTTTTGGGATTCAAACCTATTGCATTCAAACATTCATTTTCTGCATCCAGAATGGAAATTAATATACAAAGGGTCTACAATTTTCATGGGACTACAAACACTAAATCTAATGAGTCGTTCCACAATTCCTTATGACCATAAACAAGGAAATGAGGAGGCGATCTGGTCATTGCCATGTTGCACTCCAAGTACATTTTTGCTCAAAGTGTAAAATATCCTTTTCTGGGTTAAGATGGTTTTTTTTCTGGGTCTTAATTCCCCTCGCCCATTCTTCCTCCAAGTGTCTCTCTGTTGTATCTCTTTTCCCTGCTGTTGGTGTGTTGCACTCCTTTCCACTGTGTTGTTATTTTTATGACTTTACGTATCTATGGCTTGATCTTAGCTTGGAGTTGCTACATATAACTGCCAATGGCTAGATAAAGTACAAAAGTGGAGAAAAGAAAGAGGGGGGAGGGGTGCTAGGAGAGACAGAAGGGAAGTGCTGTGAAAGGAGTGGGAATAAAAGGAAAAGGAGTGTGGGATAGAAGTATAGGGAAGAGGCATATGGATAGAATATGACACGATAGGGTGAGGGTGCGGAGGGTGGTGGTCAGAAGGGGTCATTTTTTATTGGAATGTAAAGCCAGCTTTCCTATCTGCTTTGCTAAAGAAAAGGCAATTGTTTGCAGGTACAATGGCTAAGAAGGCCTTTCCGAGGGCCTTTAACTCTATCACCGCAGGCAGGTTGGTGGTCTTTCTGTCTTCTACTGACTCCTCTCCGGCCTAGCTCCCCCAGCTCTATCTGTGCTCTGTCCCCCAAATATTCCTACAGGTCGCACAAGATCTGCCTGCAACCCTCTTATGGTTAAACTGCCAAAATCAAGACTCTCTATTCACGTTCACTCTTTCTTTCCTCTTTTTTCCCGCCTCTGGAACAAACTCCCCCACTCTCTTCAATCCTTCTCCTCCCTCCAGGTCTTTAAAACAGCTGTTCACCACAATCTCTTATCTTCCCCCATCCAAAACCTTGTTCCTTTCTACCCATGTTAATCCACCCCAAGCCTACCTCCTTCAATTTCCCTGTTTTCTTTCCTGAAAATCCTTGTAGTGCCCATCTTGTTTATACCATGTACTCCACCCCAGCCCTGTCTCTTCCACAGATCTCCTGATCTCCCTGTTCCCTACTGTTGTTGTGCTTCCCTCTCTCTCCCCATTTTGTCTCCTGCTCCCTCGATTGTATGTTCTTTATGTTAGTTCTTATATGAGCCTCGACTTAGTATACCAAAAAAAAAAAGGGAACCGGGAGGGAGGAAGTTGGGTGGGTGTTTAAGGAGTGGGATCGTTCTTGTTCGCAATGTAAATACAGATGCTTATTATTGGGCTTGGAGTCATTGAAACAATGATGGTGTGATTTCATTTCTGTAAATGTTTCTGTATTACATGCTGCTACCTCATATCACCAAGTTGGTAGGGGATATGCGTTGGCTTGAGATGGTGGTGAGCTGAGCAAGCAGCTTAGGACAAACTTCCTCACTCATTCCCTGATATTTTCAAGTGCAAAAGTAAATTGGGGGTGACAAATGGCAAGTTACAATTTTGACTTAATTATTAATTATTATTAATTAACTTAATTAAGTTAATTGTGAAGCTGATGTGGTACTTCTTTAGGGGGTAACATGGTGATCTACTGTATATGGATGACATGATGGTTCTTTTATTTGTGATGAAGGGTTGGCCCAATGTGCGGAGCTAAGTACTCAGTTGCGTGGTGAAGCTGGGAGCCGGCAAGTGAAGGATGCAAATGTTGCGCTGCAGCACAACATTGGCCTGGGTGGTGCTGTGGTGGTGACGATCTACCAAAAGTACAAGCAGCAGCCACAGTAAGCAGTTAGATCCACAGCACAATTTGTTGTTTGCAAAAAGTATGTTTGTCAGTGATGATCCTCCAAGGATTCGGTATGAGACTAAGCTGTTGAGAATCTACCAGAGATTATTTGGGGATAGTGTGGTCATTTATTTATCTGAGTCGCAAATAATTTGAAGAACTTTAAATGACAAAGGAGCAGTAGGTTGGTGTGAGAGTAGAACTGGATGGTATTTGTTGAAATATAATTTTTTAATAAGACTATTTCTACCACTCGTATAGCTGTCAATTTGGGTTTCCTAAAATAATTTCCACCATGGCCGCAACTCTGGGTAGGCCTGGCCTACCCAAAAATTCTGCCTTCGGGGAGATAATTTCTGCCTTCAGACAGATAAGTCCCAGTCCCTTCAGGTAGATAAGTCCCAGTCCCTTCAGGTAGATAAGTCCCAGTCCCTTCAGGTAGATAAGTCCCAATCCCTTCAGGTAGATAAGTCCCAGTCCCTTCAGGTAGATAAGTCCCAGTCCCTTCAGGTAGATAAGTCCCAGTCCCTTCAGGCAGATAAGTCCCAGTCCCTTCAGGAAGATAAGTCCCAGTCCCTTCAGGTAGATAAGTCCCAAAAATTCTGCGTTGATACATTTGTGCGTCAACTCATTGTTGCTTAGCATGTCTTTTTCATTAATGTCTTTCTCAATGCTGGGCACTGGCATTGTAGTGAACAGCAGTGATTGAAAAATGCCAGTTTGCTAATGATGTTGCAGCTCCTGGAATGGGTCATCTTCCTATATGAAGAGTGCTATAGCGACTTGACGAATATGGATCGTGCTCCTTCATTTTTACGACTGAACAATTTATAATGTGATTAATTTAAGTATATTTGTAGGTAAGTATTAAAAACATAGGGGCAATACCCGTAGCGCTCACCTGGTAGAATAAGCAGTATACTGCATAACTAAGGGTATTTTAAACCAATTTCAATTGTTGCTAGAAGACAAGGTAGCATGTAGAATCATACTAACATAATCATGACTTTAAAAAAGAAAAAAATACCTATTTTTTGGGGCAACCTCTATTGCGCTGCAATACATGTCCCCTACCAAAGTTCAAAGTGCCATAACTTTGTCAAAAATGATCGAATATGCAAATTTATGCATGGTTGATGCTGGTTTTCAAACTTGATCTGAGGTATGCTGAGACACATGTGTGTCATGCCTTGCCTCGTTGATAAGCCTGCAAGGTCGCCCCGTGGAAAATATAGAATAGCCTGCACGTATTCAACTATGTGTGAATTATATAATTACTAACTCACGGTCTGAGGTAACTCGGCTAAAAATTATCCAATTTGCACCAAATAAAGTTTATGAATGGTTGCACAGACCCCTACTTCTCACTAAAAGTGGAAACAGAATGTAAATCGGAGTTAAAACAATGAATATTAACAGCTTTGACTTACCGCACTCCAAATTATAGTCCGGAAAACTGTTGGGGAAATTACCAAAGTTCAAAGTGCCATAACCTTGTCAAAAATGATCGAAACGTCGTGAAGTTCGAACTTGATCTGTAACTTATCATGAGGAAACCATGTACCAAGTTTGAAATCATTAGCATTAAGAGTTTAGAAAAAAAGTCCGGAAAGCTGTTCTTTGCGTGACGGACTGACGGACTGACTGACGGACTGACGGACGGACGGACAGACAGACGGAGGGTCGGAGTGCAAACCTATAGTCCCCTCCGGTGTACCACGGTAGGGGACTAATAATAGGTTTACTCTCCATGAAATGGAGAGTAAACCTAATAATAATAAGAAGAAGCATAAACAGAAGAAGACAGCATAATGGAGACATACCAAGCAAGTACAGTTAGATCCAAGTGCAACTTTTTTTTTCCTTTTGTTTTCCTTTTTTTTTGTAGTTCATTGCACAACTTACAAATTGTGCTGGTAACTGAAATGCTAATAACAAATGTACTCATACAGACACTTTGGAAATTTCTACTTTCTACACTTTTGCATTCCTTAGAGGTGGAACAGTAATTCGATAAATCATTTCATCCCCTATACACAACCCTCTCCACAACCCACTGTTCTACCCCCCCCCTACCCCCACTTTTCTTACCCCCCCCACCCCCACTGTTCTTACCCCCCCCAACTCCCACTGTTCTTATCCCCCCCACTGTTCTTACCCCCACCCCCAATGTTCTTACCCCCACCCCCAATGTTCTTACCCCCCCCACCCCAATGCTCTTAACCCCCCACCCCCACTGTTCTTACACCTCCACCCCCAACGTTCTTACCCCCCCCCTACACCCCCACTGTTCTTACCCCCACCCCACCCCCACTGTTCTTACCCCTCCCTCACCCCACCCCCACTGTTCTAACCCCTCCCCCACCCCCACCTCCACCCCCACTGTTCCAACCCCTCCCCCACTCCCACTATTCTTACCCCTCTGTAACAGTAGCCGAAAGCCCAGGAATGATCGAGACACACCTGTTCAGTGAGCCGCCATGATGGAACTATTTTATTATACATAAAGTCACAGGAACTTAACCCATACGGACACTGAGTCATCGCGTCAGATATGCATCATGCAGTGCCGGATTAAGCCTCGGCTGGCCCTAAAGCACATTTTGAAATTTTAGAGAATGGCCTGAACAATTTAAATTAGATCTCGGGCTCATGGAAATGGACCCCAGACAAAAGATGCACTGATTCATGAACAAAATATTTAATACAAAAAAAGACAAATATTTAATGTGAAAAGAAACTACTTTCAAACTAGTTTAGTCTATACAATTTGCAGTGTATGAATATATGCATGACAAAACACGCACAGATTTGGCACTTTGCTTTACAGTTTACTAGACCTTAGATTGTAACCTTGCGCGTGATTACAACTGCAAACTCTTCAATTACGGAACTGAAGTCCAGTTCTCGCAGCAAATCACTTTCAATGCACAAAAGGGCCAACGCACCAAGACGCTGTTGATGCATGGTAGAACGCTTCACATCTTTGATTCTCTTTAGCTGCGAAAATGAGCGTTCTCCTGAGCAATTGGTGGCCATCAGTGCTAAGTATATTCGGAGAGCCACTGCAGTGTTTGGAAAGGCTGCATGAACACCAGTGGTGTGCAGCAGCACAAACATATGCTGTGCCTGTGCACACCCTGTTGAGGGGGAACTTGAGGGCAGTTGGTCTTTATACCAGCAAATTAACTGATGGAACTCTGACGCAAAATCAGTATTCAGATCCTTGTGATACACACTGACAAGCCCTGTAATAGCAGTGTTGAAATCCTCGCCGGTCATAGAGTCAAACTCTGTCAGAATGCCAAACCGCTGCAGCACTACAGAATACGCCTCTATGCGTTTCTGCAATGCACTTCGCAGTTGGTCAATGATGACATAAAATGTATTAATTTTGAATTTTTGTTGGCCCGTCATCCCTTCTGTGGCATCAGTAGCATTTCCATCATTGACACGCTTCTCCATGGTAGCTGGTAGCTAGCCAGGTATATTACCCTGGCAGGGACAGAAATTAGAAATAATTTGTTTAAAATAATAAAAATTGACGAAAACTGCTTGTCCATTTTTGTGGCCCGAATTTTTGGCTGGCCCTAAGGCACATGCCTTGTCTGCCTAATGGTTAATCTGGCACGGATGCATCATCGGTCCACCATTAGTATATGTCTGAGCTGTAGCCTACTTCCATAACACCATCCTCTCCCCTCCCCCCACTCCCAACCCAACCCCACTGTTCCGACCACCCACAACACCCCACCGCAGTGGCAGATCCGGGGGGGGGGGGGGTGCAGGGGGTGCGCACCCACCCTTCGATCCAGGAGGAGGGTGCATGGGGTGCGTGCACTCCCCCCCCTCCCTCCTTTGCAACGCAACGGCATGGATGTGCTGGAGGCATACTGTATGATTTACGACAAGAAGGACGCGCTCACTCAACTACGGTCAAATGCTGAAACTGAATTGTCTCTGTGGTTCGATCACACCGAGGCCATGATAGAATCTGTAGGAGGTGACGTCACAATGCCGAGAGTTGTAAAATGACAAATCCATCATCCAAACACTGCTGCCAATACTCCCTTGCTCTTCTACCTCAGAAACATGTGCATTCCATTTCTCGACCACCTCAGCCAGGAAATGGACACCCGATTCTGTGCTGCAAATCGGGAAGGTAGCGATCTGTTTCTGCTGATGCCATCTATATAATAATAGTGTAAGGACTCGACTTTGTTATCCCTTTTACGCCGCACCCAGTGACCCTATGCCCACGCCACTAATGGATTTACGATCTACGAACCGCGCCCTTTGTTTGTTTATCACGTACAGCCATACTCTAAAAATCTGAATTAGCCGACGTTGGGGCCCAAAAGCATCCGATTAACTGCCGATACGACGCCATCTTACGACGCCATCGTATTGGCGTCTGCTGGGCGAAGGTGAAGCAAGCCGTCCGCTGATTGGAGAGGCGAAGGTGAAAGCAAGCCGTCCACTGAGTGGACAATCTAGAGCATGCATTTGTGCCGGTGTCGGCGATCATTGTTCATATACGCACTCTTCATTCTCATCTTTCTTCCTAACTCTTACTCGGACAAGCAAATCCCCTGTGCCATCCATAATGGTACACTTTATCCATACACCACATCCTCCCTTCCGTGGATGTTCCACGGGTTTCGGCTCGTCTATATAATAATAGCGTAAGGACTCGACTTTGTTATCCCTTTTACGCCGCACCCAGTGACCTGATGCCCACGGCACTAATGGATTTAATATCTACGAACCGCGCTCTTTGTTTATCACGTACAGCCATACTCGAAAAATCTGAATTAGCCGACGTTGGGGCCCAAAAGCATCCGATTAACTGCCGATACGACGCCATCTTACGACGCCATCGTATTGGCGTCTGCTGGGCGAAGGCGAAGCAAGCCGTCCGCTGATTGGACAGGCGAAGGCGAAAGCAAGCCGGCCACTAAGTGGACAATCCAGAGCATGCATTTGTGCCGGTGTCGGCGATCGTTGTTCATATACGCACTCTTCATTCTCATCTTTCTTCCTAACTCTTACTCAGACAAGCAAATCCCCTATGCCATCCATAATGGTACACTCTATCCATACACCACATCCTCCCTTCCGTGGATGTTCCACGGGTTTCGGCTAGTCTGCAATAATCGCCGATACCTGCGACATTCCAGCCCCACATCAGAAGCTGTTGCGTTGGAAAAACGACATGGAACATCCCACAGAACTGATAAATGAGCTTAGAGACTGGCAGATGTTTTGGAGAAGGAAGCCCAACAACACGCTTACAAACACATTCATGGATTGATTCTGCTCAGATGGAGACGAATTTCCATCCATCAAAGTCCTACTCCATATTGGATGCACCCTCCCCGTAGGTTCCTGTGAGGCCGAATGCTCATTTTCTTACCTGCGTCGTCTGAAGACCTACCTAAGAAATTCCATGGGAGAAAGTCGGATGGCATCTCTGGCCCTCATGAACATACACCATGACGTCACCATATCCCCACATGATGTGTGTGACATTGTGGCGGACACGATGGCTCGCTGGCGCAGAGACATAATTCCGCGCACCAGTGGGTGGCGGCCACGCCCCAGGTAGGGCGTGGCCTGGAGATATATACGCGGGCTCACTGCCGCGCGCACGTTAGTGCGGATGAGTGAGCAAGTAATAAAGAGTTCGATAAAGAGCGTTGTGGCCTACCTTTGTTCAACGTGTGTGCTCCCGCACCACACTGGTGACCTCCGACTGGTTCAACCGTAGTTGAACCCCCGAACGCGCAATGGCCATCAACGCGGTCGCGATCAAGCTACCGGAGTTCTGGGAAGCGCAGGCCGACACCTGGTTTCTTCAAGTCGAGGCCCAATTCCAGCTCCGGGGCGTCACGGCGGACGACACGAGGTACTTCTACGTGGTCGCTGCCCTTGGCTCCGGCACGGCCGCGCACGTCGTGTCCTTCCTCCGGCACCCGCCGGACGAGGGCAAGTACGCGGCGCTCAAGCAGCTGCTCCTCGATACGTTTGGCCTCCCAGAGGCCAACCGCGCCGACCGTCTTTTGGACCTTCCCGCCCTCGGCGACACACGCCCGTCCGCCCGCATGGATTACAAGCTATCCCTGCTCGGCGACGGCCGCACGGATTTCCTGTTCCGTGCTCTCTTCCTCCGCGCGCTGCCTGTACAGGTACGGCTCGTGTTGGCCGGGTCGACCATTACGGAACCGCGGGCCCTGGCCAGGGAGGCGGACAAGTACTTCACAGCCCACGACGCGCGGCCGGCATATAGCACGGCCGTCGTGGGTCCCGGCGCCGCGCACGGCACGTGTGGTTCGGATCCTTCCGAGCACGGCGTAGGTTTGGCGGATCGCCACGTGGCATGGCGTTCGGTTCCTTCCGAGCGCGGCGTAGGTTTGGCGGATCCGTGCATGGCCGCCGCCACGCCCCGCCCACCACCGTCGTCACAACCGGCGCGGCAACCACCACCGGGCCAGACCTGGTGCCGTTTCCATGCCAGGTTCGGCCACAAGGCCAGGTCCTGTCGCCCGCCTTGTACTTTTGGCAGGTCGGGAAACGACCAGGCCGGCGCTCGCTTCCTGCCATGAGCGTCGGCCAGACTGGCAGCCTGTTGTTCATAACGGACACCTCCTTGGGTCGTCGCTTCCTGTGCGACACGGGAGCGCAGGTGAGCGTCCTCCCTGCTTCCGCGTCCGACCGGCAAGCTGCGGGCCGGGGCCCCGCTTTGCTTGCCGCCAACGGCACGCCCATCCGCACGTTCGGGAAGCGTTGCCTCTCGCTGCGGTTCGGGGGGCAGCGCTTTCAGTGGTCGTTCGTTACCGCTAGTGTCCCCATGGGCCTACTCGGCGCGGACTTCCTCTGTGCGCATGGGTTGCTGGTGGACGTGAGGCACAGACGCCTTGTACAGGCCGAAACCTTCAGCTCGCTCGCTTGCGCACTGAGCAGTTCGTTGAGCTGCTCCCTGGGCGGCTCACCGAGCGGCTCGCCAAGCGGCTTGCTGAGCAGTTCGGTTCCGGCAAGGTTGGTCTGCACGCTTCCGGCAGCGGACGAGTTCACCCGCCTCCTCGCCAGTTTCCCGGCCCTCATGCGGCCTACTTTCTCGGGGGTGGCCGTCAAGCACGGGGTGGAGCATCACATCCCCACCGTCGGGCCACCGGTCTACGCCCGGGCACGCCGCCTCGACCCGGCGAAGCTCGCCGTGGCGCAGGGGGAGTTCGCCACGCTGGAGCGACTGGGCATCGTCCGGCGCTCCAACAGCGCGTGGGCATCGCCGCTGCACATCGTGCCCAAGCCCGGCGGCGGGTGGCGGCCGTGCGGCGACTACCGCTGCCTCAACGATGCTACCACCCCCGACCGCTACCCGGTCCCTCACATCCAAGACTTTTCCGCCCGGTTGGCGAACATGTCCCTCTTCTCCAAGGTGGACCTCATCCGCGGATACCACCAGGTCCCCGTCAGGCCGGAGGACATACCGAAGACGGCCGTCATTACACCATTCGGCCTCTTCGAGTTTCTGTGGATGCCCTTTGGGTTGAAGAATGCGGCCCAGGCGTTCCAGCGGCTGATGGACAGCGTCTTGCGCGACTTGGATTTCGTTTACGTCTACCTGGACGACATCGTCGTCACAAGCGCGTCCCGTGAGGAGCACCTCCGCCATCTCCGCACGCTCTTCGAACGCCTGGACCGGCATGGCCTGATCGTCAACCCCGCCAAGTGCCGGTTCGGCGTCACCGAGATTGACTTTTTGGGGCACCGCGTCACCAGGCACGGGGCCATCCCCTTGGCGGCCAAGGTGGAGGCGGTCAGCGGTTTTCTGCGCCCCGCACCATCAAGGGGCTCCAGGAGTTCCTGGGCATGGTGAACTTCTATCACCATTTCCTGCCCCGCATCGCCCAGCTCCTGCGCCCCCTGCACAAGGCCCTCCGGGGGAAGCCGGGCAAAGGCGACATTGCCTGGACCGAGCCGATGGACGTGGCGTTCGCGGGCGCGAAACTCGCCTTGGCTAACGCCACCATGCTCGCGCACCCGGCGCCCAATGCACCGATCGCCCTCACCACCGACGCGTCGGACTACACGGTGGGCGCAGTGCACGAGCAATGGGTGAAGGGGGCTTGGCAGCCGCTGGCGTTCTTTAGCCGGCAGCTCCACCCGCACGAACGGCGGTACAGTACCTTCGACCGCGAGCTGCTTGGGCTCCACCTGGCGGTCCGGCCCTTCCGCCATCTGCTCTAGGGCCGCCTGTTCGCGGCCTTCGTCGACCATAAGCCCCTGGTTTTCGCGATGGCCAAGGTCGCCGAGCCGTGGTCGGCCCGGCAGCAGCGTCACCTCACGGCCGTGTCCGAGTACACGACGGACATCCGGCAAGTCGTGGGGAAGGACAACCCAGTGGCGGATTGCCTATCCCGGGCCCTTGCCCATGCGGTCCACCTCGGGATCGACTATGCCCGGATGGCGGTGGACCAATCCGCCGACCCCGCCGTCCAGGCTTTTCGGACCGCCGTCATGGGCCTCCGCGTCGCCGAGGTACCGTTCGACGGTGCGGGCGTGGCCCTCTTGTGCGACGTCTCCCTCGGCCGGCCTCGCCCCATCGTGCCCGCTGGCTGGCAGCGCCAGGTTTTTGACGCCATCCACGGCCTGTCCCACCCGGGCACGAAGGTTTCCCAAAAGCTGGTCGCCGACAATTTCGTCTGGCATGGCCTCCGGAAGGCCGTCCGCGATTGGGCCAGGATGTGCCTCGCGTGCCAGCGCGCGAAGGTCCACCGCCACAACCGGGCCCCGCTGGCCCCGTTTACGGTGCCCGAGCATCGGTTCGACCACGTTCACGTGGACTTGGTGGGACCTCTGCCCCCCTCGCGGGGTTTCACCAACGTCCTCACCATGGTGGACCGCACCACCCGGTGGCCGGAGGCCGTGCCTTTGGCAGCAACGACGGCGGCCGGACGTCGCACAGGCGTTCATCGCCACTTGGGGTGCCCGTTTCGGCGCCCCCTCGGACATCTCGTCCGACCGCGGCCCCCAGTTCACCTCGGCGCTCTTGGGGCGGTGGCGCGGGGGCTCGGCGTCCAGCTGCATCGCACCACGGCCTACCACCCACAGGCCAACGGCCTGTGCGAGCGTTTCCATCGCGCCATTAAGGCCGCGCTCCGGGCCAGCCTCCGCGACGGCGGCTGGGTCGACAGGCTCCCCTGGGTCCTGCTTGGCCTCAGGACGGCGCCCAAGGACGACCTGCGCGCAGCCGCGGCGGAGCTGGTCTTCGGACAACCGCTGCGGGTGCCGGGCGAGTTCCTCCCCGACTCCACAGCACCATGGTCTGCGGCGCAGCAGCGCTCCGCCCTGCAGGAGACCGCCCGGAGGTTCGCCCCGGTGCCGACGACGCACCACGGTTGCCCACCAACGCACGTCGCCCAGGAGCTTCGCACGGCAGAGTACGTTTTCGTCCGCCACGACGCCCACCGGACACCACTGCGGCCCCTGTACGACGGGCCCTTCCGCGTGCTGGAGACCAGGGCGAAGCATTTCACCCTGGACATCGGCGGTGCGCCGGACCGCATCTCCGTGGACTGCCTCAAGCCGGCCCACCTCGACTTGGACCACCCCCCGCCAGCGGCTCTGCCCCCGCGTCCGGGCCGCCCCCCGGCGGGCGGACACCCGGCTCCGCCCAACCCCGCCGTCACGCCACCCCCCTGTCCCCCACCCATCCCAGATGCCGCCGGAGGCATCCCCGATGGCATCCCGGCATCCCAGACGCCACCAGCCGCCCGTGGGCGCTTCGGCCGGGTCATCCGGTTGCCCCGCAAGCTGACCCTTCAGGTGCGCGGGAATTCTGGGGGGCTCGCTGGTGCAGAGACATAATTCCGTGCACCAGCGGGTGGCGGCCACGCCCCAGGTAGGGCGTGGCCTGGAGATATATACGCGGGCTCGCTGCCGCCCGCACGTTAGTGCGGATGAGTGAGCAAGTAATAGAGCTCGATAATAACCAAAGCGTTGTGGCCTACCTTTGTTCAACGTGTGTGCTCCCGCACCACAACATTTTCATTCAGAAACACAAGCGCCGTCTATTCCAAAATAGCATAATTTACGATGAATAAAATAATTCACAATCCGCTGTCCTATCTGATCTCTTTTGTGGGGAGAACCCCCTCCCCCTGCCTTGAGTTTCACAACCTCGGCGCATGGCGGTGCCGGGCTTTGACCAGCACACAGTCTGTCATCGCCATCATTTCACACTATGGGAGTGCACACTGCACAGGTCTTTTATAACTACGAGTGAGCCCGTTGGTCCAAATGGACCAAATTTTCATCGGCTTTCATGGCCTAGCAGCATCCCTGCCTGCTATAGTTCTTGAGTTGGAATAAATGCTTTGTAAAATATTATCATTGTTTTTGTTATTTATTTAGTAGTGAGAATGGCATGCCATGGAAGGACCTATTAAGCTGCTCTATACACCTTAACATGGCGTGCGTTTAGAAACATGGGAATTCTTCTGGATTCGTTGTTGTTAATTAGCCTAATTAACTCAGGAGATCATAACAATCATTTCGCAAGAACGACACAAATCAGAAATTCCATATCAGAAAGCTCCAGTAGAACCACACAAAAACATGCCGCACACACACACACACACACACACACACACACACACACACACACACACACACACACACACACACACACACACACACACACACTTCATCAATTTATAGCAGAAGGAAGAGCTGGGCAAGTCGTTTCCCCAGTTCCTCTATCTGACCTTTAGTCATGGCGAATCTGTTGAACTGTTGGACCAGGGAAGAACGCAAGGAACTGCAGAAACTTCCAAGAACGCACGAAATGCCGTTTCTGACGATCAATTTTTAAAAATATCCTGGGGGAGGACCCCCAGATCCCCCATCACCCCCCCTCCCCAGCGCTATGGTTTCATGTAGAGTCCCTTTATACAGAGAGTTACGACAACTGAGATTACGCCGCCATTTTGGGGCCAATTGTGCGGAACCACTGAACCGGCACATGCACAGTGCACTATGAGCTATGCGTGTATAATGCAATGCACCACTGCACAAACACGGGGCGGGTTAGGGAGTACGGTGAATGTTTTTTTGTTTTTTTGTGCGTTTGTGCGTTTTAACCTTTTTTTCCAATACAAAGGGTTTAAAACAAAATAAAGAAATACATGTATGTTGAAGTAATGAAATCATAAATAAAAGAAAACAAAGGAAATTCTTGTTGCCCTTTTACATAATTTGAATATTTCAACAACAAAAAATAGATTTAAAATGAAAGTAAGGAGAGATTTTCCTTATCTCTCTTTTATTATCATGACAGGGGCAAATGTTTAAATTTAAATTCATACATGCATTACAAAAAAGTCTTAAACATTAAACAAAATTGTATCCTTGCCCCCCCCCCCCCCCAGCTCTCTCTGTGCTCTGTCCCCCAAATATTCCTACAGGTCACACAAGATCTGCCTGCAACCCTCTTATGGTTAAACTGCCAAAATCAAGACTCTCTGCTCACCTTCACTCCTTCATTCCTCTTTTCTCCCACCTCTGGAACAAACTCCCTCACTCTCTTCAATCGCACTCCACCCTCCAGGTCTTTAAAACAGCTGTTCACCACCATCTCTTATCTTCCCCCATCCAAAACCTTGATCTTTTCTACCCCCGCTAATTCACCCCAGATCCACTTTTTTGAAATACCAACTTCTGTCCTGGAAGTCCTTGGTGTCCTTGTGTTTTATACTTCTCCCACCCCCCCCCCCCCCTCCCCCTTCCCACGCCTCCTCCCCCCAAGCCCTCTCCCTCCCACACATCTCCCTGCTCTTGAATGGTGTGTGCTCTCAAGTGTTTGTGTGCTTCCCCTTCTCTTGTCTTCCGCTCCCTCTTTTTATATATTTTGTTTGTCTGGTTGATTTGTTTGTGAAGTAAATGTCAGCTCTTTCACGAGCCTCGATTCAGTATACAAAAAAAAAAAAAAAAAAAAATACTTCCAAGAACTTGACAATCTCTGAAGTTGTGGGTCAGCAGCATCGCTATGGTCTACAAGGAGAGATGTCTCATGTTGCTTGGGTGGACACATTTCTTTTGTAGGCCGGTCACGTTTTTTTGGAGACTTTCGTGACTTTGTGGTCCTTCGATGGCAAAAAATGGGAGGCACTGCAGAATTCTTCAGGTTCATTTTCTGATCAGCGCGTCCACATTCAAACTGATGAGGATCAAAATGTGCCTGTTTATCAAGAAAGAAGAAGAAATAAAAAAAGATATATATGTATTCAAGATTGTCTGGGCTGCATCCCATTACAGGTTAATAATTCAATTTGTTAACCCGTTCTCTACGGGAACCGGGTGCTCCCTGTGTTAAAGGAATACAATACATGGGACTGAACAGTAACTTGACCTACCTCGCAAAGCTTTGAAGACGAAGCCGGCTTCCAGCCCACACGGCTGACTTTATTCTCCCATATTTTACGTCTATTGGGATCTGAAGGGGATCTGTACATCTTGAAACCCTTGTCATGTCTATTTGTGCATCCAAATGCACAACAACCCGGCATTTTCAGTGAACTAAGGCTTCCGTAGGTAGTCGAATCGATTGTACTTGCATAACACGCGAACGCGAGAAGTTAAGTGAACGCGAATTTGGCCCCAAAATGGCTCCCTGAGTCACGTGACCGTATTTTTCCGGATCGTCATGTCGTTACTCTCGTATAAAGGGACTCTAGTTTCATGCCCCCCCCCCCCCCCGTTTTAAAATTCCTGGATCCGCCCCTGCACCCTACCCTACCCCCACGCTACCATACCCCTACTCCACCCCACCCTACCCTACCCCCCACCCTACTCTACCCCCCACCCTACCCCCTATCCTACCCTACCCCCCCTATCCTACCCAACCCCCGTCCCCCATCCTACCCTACCCCCCCTACTCTACCCCCCACCCCTACCCCCCCATCCCACCCCACCCCCCATCCCACCCCACCCTACCCCCCCCCCCCCCATCCCACCCCACCCTACCCCCCCCCATCCCACCCCACCCCCCCCATCCCACCCCACCCTACCCCCCCCATCCCACCCCACCCTACCCCCCCCATCCCACCCCACCCTACCCCCCCCCCCATCCCACCCCACCCTACCCCCCCCCCATCCCACCGCACCCTACCCCCCCCCCATCCCACCGCACCCTACCCCCCCCCCATCCCACCGCACCCTACCCTCCCCCATCCCACCGCACCCTACCCCCCCCCATCCCACCGCACCCTACCCCCCCCATCCCACCGCACCCTACCCCCCCCCCCATCCCACCCCACCCTACCCCCCCCCCCCATCCCACCCCACCCTACCCCCCCATCCCACCCCACCCCACCCCCCACCCCCCCATGCGCGAAATATATTTTTAAAGTTGTATTAAACAAAGATTTACAAAAACCACTGTTGAATTAAACGAAAGGTCAATTATTTTGGTTTACAAAACCCCTTTATATTGACTAGTCCTCCAAAGAGCACTGTACCCTGAAACAATGCAGAGTTCAAGTAAATGTTTGTTTACTTCCAAAGGTCTGCCTTGCATATTATAATAATCGTCAACCAATCCGGACGCGGCGTTGTTAAACTTCGTCGTCATCAATGGGCACGCCCCCAAAACGCTGATTGGATGGGTGTAAAGAAACTCGACCAATGGTGAGCAACTAAATTGAAAAAAAAACAACTCGTGT
The DNA here is from genome assembly GCF_964187855.1 of Myxine glutinosa. Classification (NCBI taxonomy): domain Eukaryota; kingdom Metazoa; phylum Chordata; class Myxini; order Myxiniformes; family Myxinidae; genus Myxine; species Myxine glutinosa. The sequence continues at coordinate 84,859,125 of NC_136264.1, read as the reverse complement.
ACGTTCATTGGGTTACTCTAACTGAGCGTTTATGTCGTACACCACGACGAAGGGTTTGTAAAACAACAACGACAACAACAATAGCACCTCATCTGCTGTGAAATGCACGAAGTTTGAGCACGGGTCTAGTTTAACGTGTTAATCGCGACGAATAAACCTGTTCAGTGGAAACTCGTCGATTACAGTCGTAAGTTTAAACCGAGTTTATATACTTAATACATATGCAAGTTTTCATTTGATACGTACTTGTACCAGATGTTTAAATATGTATATTCGCTTTAAATCATATGGTGTAGCGGCTGCCGCTGGGGTTACACAATCGCCTTGCACCTATCAAGGACGCGGAGCGATCACCAGGCCGGGCTCGTCCAGGACGCCCGGGCAGGCCCGCGCTCGACTTGCCAGGCCTCGGTCGGGACGCCCGGGCAGGCTCGCCCTCGGCTTGCCAGGCCGCAGCCGGCCCGCGGGGCCACGCCCCCTGGCGCCAGGCCTGGGCAAACCCCCTGGCGGAATAGATATATATTGCCGACCGTAAAACGTTTTTCCCAGAGTGCCTGAGTGTTTGATTCTAATAAAGCAGCTCAGATGAATTCAAGCTTTTTGTCGCGTCCATTCTTTCGATCGACGTGGGAGCCACAGCTCCTTCATTGGTGACCTATCGACATGGACACGGCAGTCGCCCTTAAACTGCCTACCTTCTGGGAGGCTCACGCGGCGGTTTGGTTCGCACAAGCGGAGTCCCTGTTCGCCCTGCGAGGCATCACGGCGGACGACACCCGCTTCCACCACGTGGTCGCTGCGCTCGGTTCAGCCACCGCAGCCCGCGCCCTGAGCCTCCTCGAGAGACCGCCAGCCGCGGACAAATACGGCGCGATTAAGAAGCTTCTCCTCGATGCTTTCGCCCTCCCAGCGGCGGAACGCGCACGGCGCCTGCTCGATTTGCCGGAGCTCGGCGACACGCGCCCTTCCGAGCGAATGGACTACATGCTTTCGCTGCTCGGCGAGCACTCTCCGGCATTCCTGTTCCGGGAGCTGTTCCTCCGTCAGCTGCCTAACCCGGTACGCCTCGCCCTGGCAAGCACGACGATCACAGATCCCCGGGCCCTTGCCAGAGAAGCCGACAAAATCTCCGCCGCGGGACAGCGCATCGCAGCGGCGACATGGGACCCGCCGCCGCCTGATGCACCATCCATGGCGCCCGAGCACCCGGCGCGTTCGACGGCCGAACTGCCGACGCAATTGGCGGCCGCTATACCGAGCCGACCACGTTCAGCACGACGTCCGAAGCCTCCACCCGACCAAGCGTGGTGTTCCTATCATGCCAGGTTCGGACAGAAGGCCCGGACATGCCGACCCCCGTGCACCTTCGGCGGGTCGGGAAACGGCCAGGCCGGCGTTCATTACCTGCCATGAACGCCGGCCACAGTCACACGGGCAACTTACTGTTCATCACGGATAAAGCGTCCGGACGGCGCTTCCTGTGCGACACCGGCGCCCAAGTGAGCGTCATGCCCGCCTCTGACCAGGACAGGCAATCCGCGGTTTGCGGCCCCTCCTTGGTTGCGGCCAACGGATCGACTATCCGCACCTTCGGCCCGCGCAACGTCACCCTCTGCTTCGGCGGCCAACGCTTCGCTTGGACGTTTGTAACCGCCAACGTGCCCATGGCTCTGCTCGGCGCCGACTTCCTCTGCGCACACGGACTGCTGGTGGACGTCCAACGGCGTCGTTTAATCAACGCTGAAACCTTCAGCTCCCTGGTATGCACATTGAGCAGCTCCGCGCCGACCGAGCTGGCACGCACCGTCCCGGCGGCGAACGAGTTTGCTCGCCTGCTCGCGGAGTTCCCGGCCCTCACGCGGCCGACGTTTTCGGCCGTCGCAGTACGGCATGGGATCGAGCACCACATACCAACCACGGGCCCGCCGGTCTACGCCAGGGCCCGCCGCCTCGACCCAGCCAAGCTTGCCGTTGCGAAGGCCGAATTCGACGCGTTGGAGCACCTCGGCATCGTGCGGCGCTCCGATAGCGCGTGGGCCTCGCCACTGCACATCGTGCCAAAGCCGGGGGGTGGATGGCGCCCGTGTGGCGACTACCGCCGTCTTAATGACGCTACAACACCCGACAGGTACCCGATCCCGCATATCCAAGACTTCTCCGCCCGTCTGGCGGGACGGGTCATTTTTTCAAAAATTGATCTCATACGGGGATATCACCAGGTACCTGTCAGGGCGGCCGACGTCCCTAAAACGGCAGTCATCACGCCGTTCGGCTTATTCGAGTTCTTGCGGATGCCGTTTGGTCTCAAGAACGCGGCTCAGGCGTTCCAGCGCTTGATGGACGGCGTGCTGCGTGACCTGCCGTTCCTTTTCGTTTACCTGGACGACATCCTCGTCGCCAGCACGTCCCGGGCCGAGCACCTCCTCCACCTCCGAACACTGTTCGGGCGCCTCAGCGAGCACGGCCTCATCGTCAACCCGGCCAAATGCCACTTCGGCACGACGGCCGTTGATTTTTTGGGCCACCACATCACCAAGAACGGGGCTGTGCCGCTGCCAACCAAGGTCGAGGCCATCACCACTTTCCCGCGTCCCCGCACCATAAAGGCCCTGCAGGAATTCCTGGGAATGGTGAATTTTTATCACCGCTTCGTGCCCCGCGCTGCTCAACTCATGCGGCCCCTCTACGAAGCCCTCCGGGGCAAGCCGGCCAAGCACGACATCGCCTGGTCCGCAGCAATGGATGCGGCCTTCCAAAGCTCAAAGCGGGCCCTCGCCGACGCAACACTGCTCGCTCACCCGGTGCTCAACGCTCCCATCGCCCTCACCACGGATGCCTCCGACTACGCGGTGGGCGCCGTACATGAGCAATGGGTGAACGGGGTTTGGCAGCCACTCGCTTTTTTCAGCCGGCAGCTCCGGCCGAACGAGCTCAAATACAGCACGTTTGACCGGGAGCTCCTCGGTCTACACCTGGCCGTCCGCCATTTCCGCCACCTCCTGGAGGGCCGACCTTTCACGGCGTTCGTCGACCACAAGCCGTTGGTTTACGCCATGGCCAAGGTCACGGAGCCATGGTCGGCCCGCCAACAGCGCCACCTCTCCGCCGTGTCGGAGTTTACCACGGACATCCGGCACGTCGCCGGCAAAAACAACGCCGTGGCCGACTGTCTTTCCCGGGCCAGCGCGAACGCGGTCCACCTGGGCGTGGATTTTGCGCTCATGGCGGCGGACCAAACCACCGACACCACGGTGCAAGCCCTCCGGGCGGCGGACACGGGCCTCCGCCTGGCCGACATCCCCTGCGCGGACACTGTCCTGCTCTGCGACGTCTCCCAAGGCCGGCCTCGCCCCATCGTGCCCGTCACCTGGCAACGCCGCATCTTCGCCTCCCTCCACGGCCTTTCCCACCCGGGCCGGAAAGCTTCCCAGAAGCTGGTGTCGGCGCGTTTCGTCTGGCACGGCCTTCGTCGGGACGTCCGCGATTGGACCAGCGCCTGCACCGCCTGCCAACGGGCCAAGGTCCACCGACACACCCAGGCCCCGCTGGCACCTTTCACCGTGCCCGAACGACGTTTCGACCACGTCAACGTGGATCTGGTGGGCCCCCTTCCCCCATCACGAGGGTTCACACACCTGCTCACCATGGTGGACAGGACCACCAGGTGGCCGGAGGCCGTTCCCCTCGTCTCCACCACCACCGCCGACGTGGCGCAGGCCTTCATCGCCACCTGGGTCGCCCGCTTCGGCGCACCGGCGGACATCTCGTCAGACCGCGGACCACAGTTCACCTCCGAGCTGTGGGGCGCGGTCGCCCGCAACCTGGGGGTCAAGCTCCACCGTACTACGGCCTACCACCCCCAAGCAAACGGGTTGTGCGAGCGATTCCACCGCTCCATGAAGGCCGCGCTCATGGCCGGCCTTCAAGACGGCGGTTGGGCCGACCGGCTGCCGTGGGTCCTTTTGGGCCTTCGCACGGCCCCCAAGGAGGACCTCCAGGCATCCACCGCCGAGCTGGTCTATGGCCAGGTGCTACGCGTCCCGGGCGAATTCGTGCCCGACGCTACCAGCCCCTGGTCCGCAGCTCGCCAGCGCTCGGACCTCCAGGAGGCCGCCCGACGGTTTGCCCCCGTGCCGACATCCCACCACGGTGACCCCCAGTCCTACGTCCCCCCAGCACTCCGCACCGCGGAGTATGTTTTTGTGCGTCACGACGCACATCGGCGGCCACTCCAGCCGCCGTACGACGGGCCCTTCCGGGTGCTGCGACGGGACGACAAGTCGTTCGTCATCGACATCGGCGGCAGGTCGGACCGGATTGCAGTGGACCGCCTCAAGCCGGCGCACGTGGACGTCGACCACCCACCACGGGTGGCCCTCCCGCCGCGGCGAGGCCGCCCCCCGTCCACGGTGCCCCCCACTCGACCGCCCACCACCTCACCGGACCCCCTCCCACGACCCACCAGGGGTCGCTTCGGCCGGGTCATCAGGACCCCCCTCAAGTTGACCCTGTCGGTGCAAGTCGATTCTGGGGGGACGTGTGTAGCGGCTGCCGCTGGGGTTACACAATCGCCTTGCACCTATCAAGGACGCGGAGCGATCACCAGGCCGGGCTCGTCCAGGACGCCCGGGCAGGCCCGCGCTCGACTTGCCAGGCCTCGGTCGGGACGCCCGGGCAGGCTCGCCCTCGGCTTGCCAGGCCGCAGCCGGCCCGCGGGGCCACGCCCCCTGGCGCCAGGCCTGGGCAAACCCCCTGGCGGAATAGATATATATTGCCGACCGTAAAACGTTTTTCCCAGAGTGCCTGAGTGTTTGATTCTAATAAAGCAGCTCAGATGAATTCAAGCTTTTTGTCGCGTCCATTCTTTCGATCGACGTGGGAGCCACAGCTCCTTCAATGGAGTGATAAAACTCGTTCAAAAGACCTTTTACTCCTTCAATAAATATAAGGTCGAGTGTGAAAAGGCATGTTATTTGAGAATGTGGTAACAACCTAACCCAAAGCTACCTATCGTCTTGGGCAGGTGTGCCGGAAGCATTTCACATTTGGGGTGGGTTCGGTGTGGTGGCAAATAGGTAAACGGGTGTAGCCATATATCATTATTGGGAGGTTTCACTTGGGACAAATTGTAATATAATGATTGGTAATGACAATATTTCGTTGGTACACTCAGGCTGTGCCCTAACACCTGTGTCACGAGTTCATTTTGAACCTTTAGATATATCGAGATGTATTAAATGTGCAACGTGCTATATATCGTTTTTGACCAGCTCACTCAATGGTGAAGAATCACTTTAGAAATTATTGGATCCAGATCCAGATATTCACCAAAATCTAAACAATTCGTCCTTGTCCCACGGCCAACTTGTCCACCAAGTTTTGTCCGAATCCGTCCCTGATCTTTTGAGATATCCTACTCAGACAGACTGACAGACAAAGAGGGGTGAAAACATAATCTCAGTCCACCTCCGGTGGCAGGGGTGACTCGAACGAGCAATCAGAGATTACAGACCATGGCCAAGACTTGTATTGTGTAGTTTTGTGTGCTCGTGTGTTACAGAATTAATAATAGATGTAATTGATACACAATTATACGGAATTAATACATTTCAAAACGTAAATAGTACGTAATTATTAGATGTACTCGAGATCCAATTGTACGTATTTAATAGACATACATTCCAATAGTATGTAATTAATAGAAGCACACACATTTCAATAGTGCATAACTAGTTTCACCCCATTGGGGATGCAAGACCATTGCAATGCCTCCGTGTCTCTGTGTGTGCCCACATCTATATACACTACATGACCAAATGTATGTGGACACCCAAACATCACACACCTCATTCCAAATTAATGGTCATTAATATGGAGTTGTTCTGCCCTTTGCTGCTGTAACAGCTTCCACTCTTCTGGGAAGGCTTTCCACTAGATGTTGGAACATTGCTGGGGGGATTTGCTTCCATTCAGCCACAAGAGCATTGGTGAGGTCCGGCACTGATGTTGGGCGATTAGGCCTGGCTCACAGTCGGCATTCCAATTCATCCCAAAGGTGTTCGATGTGGTTGAGGTCAGGCTCTGTGCAAGCCAGTCAAGTTCTTCCACACCGTTCTCGACAAACCATTTCTGTATGGACTTCACTTTGTGCACGGGGGTGATTCATCACTCCAGAGAACGCGTTTCCACTGCTCTGGAGTCCAATGGCGGCGAGCTTTACACCACTCCAGCCGACGCCTGGCATTGCACATGGTGATCTTAGGCTGCTCAGCCATGGAAACCCGTTTCATGAAGCTCCTGACGAACTGTTATTGTGCTGACGTTGCTTCCAGAGGCAGTTTGGAACTCGGTAGTGCGTGTTGCAACCGAGGACAGATGATTTTTACATGCTTCAGCACTCAACGGTCCCGTTCTGTGAGCTTGTGTCTTGTGTGGCCTACCACCTCGCGGCTGAGCTGTTGTTGCTCCTAGACGTTTCCACTTCACAATAACAGCACTTACAGTTGACCGGAGCAGCTCTATCAGGGCAGAAATTTGACGAACTGACTTGTTGGAATGGTGGCATCCAATGACGGTGCCACATTGAAAGTCACTGAGCTCTTCAGTACGGCCCATTCTACTGCCAATGTTTGTCTATGGAGATTGCATGGCAGTGTGCTTGATTATATATACCTGTCAGCAATGGTTGTGGCTGAAATAACCGAAAACACTAATTAGAAGGGGTGGCCACATACTTTTGGTCATGTCGTGTATGTTTGCTTTAAAAATGTTTTTCTTTAAAACTTGTCCGATCGATGCAAAACCTTAAACATAGGGGGGACTCCCCATGGAGAATATTTTATTGCTAACTCTGACATTGCTTCAAAAAGGGGACCGAAAAACAACAACAACCACGGTTCCCGAAAAAGGCCAACCCCCGCTTTGCGGGGAAAATGGCCTCTAAAGGTGGTTATTTTATATATATTTTAACTCTGACATCATAGATCACACGGTATGGCAGCCAAAGGAAAAAAAATTGGCATCATTTTCTCCGAAACCGCTCAAGGAAAAAAAATGTAACTTAGCATATGTCATCAACTCCCCATGGGGTATGTTGGGTGATAATGATGACATCATTGGTGACATCGTATTCCAGCCATAATTGGTTGAATTTAAATCCTTATCCAAAAATCTGAAACTCCATATATTTGATCTACTAGGACGTGCCCGTACGTGGGTGCCCGTTCCTTGCCAAAAAAACCGCGTGGCAGTAACGACCACAGAACCCCCCCCTCTATTTACATGAAATGGTTTGGTCCATTCGCAAAGCCAAAGCGAACGACCACAGAACCCCCCCCTCTATTTACATGAAATGGTTTGGTCCATTCGCAAAGCCAAAGCGAACGGCTTGCGAATACGGTGACCATACCTTGGGAACCGCTTGTCCGATTAATTTCAAACCTTGAAAAGGCACATCCTCGGGTCCCCAGCAATATACCTGGCAAGTTTCAAGTATATCGGACCCGTGGTTGTCGAGAAAGAGCGGTCACAGACAAACACACAGACACACATACACACAGAGATAACTGGAATTATAGATAGACTAGGACGTGCCCGTACGTGGGTGCCCGTTCCTTGCCAAAAAAAACCGCGTGGCAGTAACGACCACAGAACCCCCCCCCTCTATTTACATGAAATGGTTTGGTCCATTCGCAAAGCCAGTAACGACCACAGAACCCCCCCCCCCCCTCTATTTACATGAAATGGTTTGGTCCATTCGCAAAGCCAAAGCGAACGGCTTGTGAGAACGGTGACCATACCTTGGGAACCACTTGTCCGATTAATTTCAAACCTTGAAAAGGCACATCCTCGGGCCCCCAGCAATATACCTGGCAAGTTTCAAGTATATCGGACCGGTAGTTGTCGAGAAACAGCGGTCACAGACAAACACACACACACACACACACAGACACACATACACACAGAGATTACTGGAATTATAGATAGATGACCTGTCGTGCGGGAAGAATTAAATTTATGACTTCATAGGTCACATGGTATTGGCTTAGTGGTTAGGGTGCCGGCTTGGGATCCTAGGATCCTGGGTTTGAATCCCGGTCGATCGCTGAATTAACGCCAGTGGGGGTTCACTCAGCCTGTCATCCTTCCGAGGTCGGCAAATTGAGTACCAGTTCACTGGTAATTCCCTGCGTGCCGCAAGAAGCGACTAACAGGGTTGGTGGCAGGAAGGGCACCTGGCCATAAACCATTCCTTCAAAAAGGGGACCACAGTGCCCAAAAAAGGCCAACCCCCATTCTGCTGGGAAAATGGCCTCTAAAGGCGGTTCCATAGGTCACATGGTATGGCAGTCCCATTTTATTAAAGGGAAAAATTGGACATAATTTTCTCTGAAACCACTCAACAAAAATATTTAAGCTTGACATATGTTATCAACTACTAATGGGGTATATAGTCTGATAATGTCATTGGTGAAGTGGTATTCCAGCCATAATTGGTTGAATTTTCATATTTATCGAAAAATCTGAAACTTCATAAATAACTGATCTATGATCCGATGTGAGTGAAATTTTAAATTTATGACGTACATATCCCATGCCAAGAAACTATGTGACATAATCGGGTGCATATAGCTATATGGGCCATAACATCAGTGGGCCATAATAGTAGCGTGTTCAGTTAACGATGGTATATTTGTTCAGAATTAGCGGGCGAGGTGAAACTATGCTTTCTCGGAGTGATGTTCTATTTAGTAGATGTACTCATTGTAATGGCACGTAATCTTTTTTTTATCCCTGTTTGTCTGTTTGTGTGCAGGATATCTCAAAAATTGTTGACGCATTCAGATGAAATTTGGTGGAAAGCTTGGGTGTATGACAAGGACGAATTTATTAGATTTTGGTGAAGATCTTCTTTTGGTGAATTTTTAAAAGTGATTCTTCTCCCCTGAGAGATTGGGCTAAAATGATTTAGCATGATGTCAAAAAAGTTGTGGACGGATTCGGACGAAACTTATTGGATAGGTTGGTGTATGACAAGGAAGAATTTGTCCCATTTTACTGAAGATCTGGATCCGATAATTTTTTAAATTGATTCTTCATCATTGAGTGACAGAGCTAACTACTATATATAGCACAATATTTGAAAAAGTTCCAGACGGATTCGGTTGGAACTTGGTGGACAAGTTGGGTGTGTGACAAGGAAGAAATGATTCGATTTTGGTGAAATATGAATCCAGATACGAGGATTTAATTTTTTTTTTTTTTAAGTGATTCTTCACCATTGAGAAATAGGTCCAAAAATATATATAGCACGACATCTCAAAAAGTGGTGGATGGATTATGACAACTTGGTGGATGAGTTGGTTAGAATGTTAGATGACAAGAACAATCCGATTTGATTTTGGTTCAGGTCAGCAGATCCGTCCTATCAGTGGGATACAAAACATAAACTGTACAGCCTGGCAGAGGTATGTGCTCTACCAAGTACTGTTCTAGTTACCTCCACCACCAAAGGTGGATGTCCACAGTGTCTGTTCGTTTGTCTGTCCGTTTGTCCGTTTGTTTGTGAACAAGATATCTCAAAAAGTTGTGGACGGATTCGGACGAAATTTGGCAGAGATGTTAGCGTATATGACAAGGACGAAATAATTGGATTTTGCTGATGATCCGGATTCGGATCCGGCTAGTAGAATTTTTTAAGTGATACTTCACCATTGAGAGATAGGGCCAAAAACTATACATTGCGGGATATCTCAAAAAGTTGTGGACGGATTTGGACGAAACCTGGCGGACCGGTTGTGTGTGTGACAAGGAAGAATCGATTCGATTTTGGTGAATATCTGAATATGGATTCGGATATGAGAGTTATTTAATTTTTAAGTGATTCTTCACCATTGGGAGATTGGGCCAACAACGATACATAGCAGGATATCTCAAGTTATGGATGGATTTGGACGAAACTTGTTGGACAGGTTGTGTGTGTGACAAGGAAGAATCGATTCAATTTTGGTGAAGATTCGGATCTGGATCCAGCTAGTAGAATATTTTATGTGATTCTTCACCATTGAGTGATATGGCCAACCAGGCGGAGGTATGCTCTCTACTGAGTGCCGTTCTAGTTCCAATTGTGATATGGATATTTTTACTTGTTAATTCCAATTGTGAAATGTATATTCTGGCTGCTACCCGTCTTCCTCCACATTTTCTCCAACTCCAGGAACCTAACCCCCTTTTTCCTTTTTCCCCTTGGTTCTATCTATTGCGGTTTTAAATATCACTTCATTTCTCAGGACCGTAACCGCTGCGATATTTAAGGGTTTACTGTACATACATGTACCGGTAGCACATTTCACTCGATCTGCATATCGATCGAGACCAAGTCAATGTCGTCCCTGTTTAGCGCACTATTGTCTCTTAGAGCCTCGGTGCTGCCGAAGCAGTTTCTTGCCAAGCTTATATAGATTATAATTATCATTAACATTACGATTTCAATAGTACATAATTAATAGACATTTTCATGTTACTTGTGGACAAAAAAAAAAAAACCGACCCAAATGCAATACCATCTCCTCTGCCATGTGTAAAACAAATCACTTCTGTGATTTGTCAACTTCAAATGTCAACTTCAACTGTCAACTTTGTCAAATCAAATCAACTTCTGTCCTGGAAGTCCTTGGTGTCCTTGTGTTTTATACTTCTCCCTCCCCCCCCCCCTTCCCACGCCTCCGCCCCCCAAGCCCTCTCCCTTCGACACATCTCCCTGCTCTCAAATGTTGTGTTTGTGTGCTTCCCCTTCTCTCCCCATCTTGTTTTTCCGCTCCCTCTTTTTATATATATTTTGTTTGTCTGGTTGATTTGTTTGTGAAGTAAATGTTAGCTCTTTCACGAGCCTTTCACGATACAAAAAAAAAAAAAAAAAAAAATCACATCCCTCGAAGTGTAGTAAAATCTAAGGAAGCACGATAGACAGAGCGACATGTACTTTAGAACCAGTGGCAATCCATCAGACTATTCATAGAATTAGAATGCACTGCAAATTAAAAGATGAATTCATTGCGAGAATAGGAATATTCAGCCACACCCCATAAGTAGTTCACCCTGTACAATCCCCCACATCTCCACCTCTCCCCCTTTTCTCCCGGTACAAGTATTTATTGTAACCCTGATTACTCATTTTAAAATTAATGTATAATTGTTCAATCAATTGGGTTATAAAGTATTTTTATTCTTATAGAAAAGGGAGGCTGAACTCTTTGGACCCTTTCCGTTTCCTGTCTTCCTGGATCTGCCCCATGTCCTGATAGAATAGATGTTACCATACAATCTTTGATTTAGGGCATTTTGGGCACGATTGTTTCTTCTTTTTAGCTCACCTGGAACATGGTTCCGGGGGGCATATGGGATGGCGCATCATCCATCCGTCAGTCCATCAGTCCGTAAACATTTGCAACGTCTTCTCCGAAACTACTGATGCGATTATGACCAAACTTGGCTGAAATTATACTTGGTATGTTGCAACTCAAATCTGTTCACAGCATTTTTTAAAATTGCGGTCCAAGGGGGTCCATGTGGATCCAGGTTTGACCCCCCAAAATAGGTATTTGCTTTCTTCTCTGAAACTACACACACTATTGCAATGAAACTTGACCACAACCTTCATCACCTGCGATGTACCAAAGTTTGTTCACGGCACTAAGAAAATCGAGGTCAAAAGGGGAGGGGGCGAGGGATTGCTGTCCCCCAAATCATATATTTGCTCTCTTCTCCGAAACTAAACACACAATATTGATGAAACTTGGTCACAACCTTCATCAACCGTGATGTACCAAAGTTTGTTTGCTGCACTAGAAAAATCCGGGTCTAACCGGGGGGGGGGGGGGGGGCAGTTTGGGTGGGGTGGGGTGAGGGAGGGCAAGGGGTGGGTTGCCCTACAAAATAGTTTTTTTTTTTCTGTTTGTTCATTCAAAGTCTTATATGATTACGTTAGAATGAGTCTACATGCTGCCCTGTCTCCTAGCAACCATTGAAATTGGTTTAAAATATCATGATACTGTTTAAATACCCTTTGTTGGTGTAGTATACTGCTTTATTCTATTGGGTGAGCGTCCAGGGTTATTGCCCCTATTTATTATGGTCATGTCAATTCGACGTTGCATTTTCGTGCCAATTCCAAGTTGTTCTGAAGTCACGAGTATTATTTTGGCAAAGGTTACATCAGGTTGTTTGCCATTGCCTTTCAATGCAGGGTTAGTGTTAATTTAATGTTCTCTTCTAAATTATGGCCTCATTATACAGCAATGTCCTACGTACAATGCACCAGATGGAATCTTTATCTAAATCCTGTTCAGTAAAAAAAAAAAAAAATTTATGAGTAGCTAACATTTATTTTAACTTTAGGCAATAACGACATGGCTTGTATTCATGTTGTATGTGCAGGGTTGTGATGTCTCCTTCAAATGATGTGAATACGGAGGAATTCAAGAGCACAGCTGTTTTTGACAGCATAAAAGAAAAGTTGAAGCAGGTACCTTGCACTGGCTCCTCATCATGTTATGATTACCTTCCAGAAGTACCTGGTGTTGCCTGGGAAAATTCAATGAAATACATATTGTCGTGTTCCTGGCGATTAAAATCTTTCCCAGGAACGAATAGCCGAGCAAGCTTCAACTCCAAGGCACTGTTCAAATGCGGACTTGATATACGCGGGGGATGAACGGGGAGTGGAGGGATGAAGGGTCTTACCTGTGGTCCGCCGGCAGTTCCCAAACCTGCAAAAAATAACTCACACGAAAACGGATTTTAAAATGTACAAAAATAACAAAAGGATTTATTAAAAGAAAATACTGATAACAACAAAAGCGCGACGGTAAAACTAAATTCCTATGGGGTCCTCCACACCAGACTTAAACACAGACAAAGGGATAAAATAACATTGGATAAAATAAAGATGTGTGGTTATTAAGTGGGACTTATCACAGATCGGCTCATGTGGTCTCGTCAGTCTGCAAACGGGTCCTGAAGGTCCGTGCATGGGAACACGCCTTGGCGCGAAGTAGGCCTCGCTGCGCCCTTGTTCTTTATGCCGCGCCTCATCACGCTGCAGCCCAGCAGCACTCGTCCACATGTCGTTTCCGCCTGGGAAACTGCAGCTTTCCGTCCGCAGGTCTTCCGCCTCACGTCCACCAGCAAAGTCCCGGAATACAGCCGCTGCGATGATTTCCCACCAATTTTCCCAAAGCCATTTCCCACCAAAGTCTGGAACCAAGCGGGGCAAAAGTCCGTCAGCTCGTTCTTTTCTCGGCCAACCTCTCACGTCATCGGTGCTTCTCCTCCAATCCCCGCAGGCCAACACCACAGGCTTAGCTCTCCACCACTCAACACACAGTCCGCCTGTCAATCAAAACCCTGACCAATGGTGTCTCCTTGAGGTGTGGCTTTTGGCCTGCCTGACCCTGTGGTGATGTAGCTGGTTGCCGTGCCATCGGCAGTGCTCAGAACTGGCTTCCGGTTGGTTTTTATTGTTATTTAAAGCAGTTAATGGGAAATTCCTGCTCTACGTGTCTAATGCGGTGCCATAAGGGACATAGGGATAAATCACCGAGGGAAAGACATACAGGGAATTAACATAATCCCTGAGCTAGTTAACATGCCCCATTCCTCATAATGGGGACGAAGATACACCTTAATTCACCATTCGGGCGAAACAAATTCCTTACTTATTACATGTGGTGGTTCTTCTTCTTCACGACATTCGGAGCATGCTAATTTATACATTCTACCTGTACTACAGTAATCACTACCCCACAAATATAGCAATATTTAAATATTTCCTGCATGACAATCACAAAACATACTACTCATTCGCTCCCGGGAAAAAAACCCAGGCAGTGCATAAGCAATATTCTCACTTGAGGCCTGAACCCGGAGGTGTTATAGTAAACCTTTGTAAAGCAATCCTTTCAATAACCCCCCATTCAAAACGTATTACACATGAGTCCGACCATAAAATTACCATCGGGAAATGTTGGAAGGATTTCAAAATAGCACACTGCATCAGCACCATCAATGACTCACTGGAAGAAGTGAAAGTCTCCACCATCAACGCATGCTGGCAAAACCTATGGCCAAAACTAGTCAATAACTTCAGTGGTTTTCCCCACACTACGGAAGAGAGGCAGAAAATTACTGGGTTGGCACAGGAGATTAGAGGGGAAGGCTTCGACGATATAGAGTCCGAGGATTTGGAGGAGCTCATTGCCTTGTATGGGGAGGAGCTGACTGAGGAGGAGTTTGAGGCCATCCTCAAGGATTCTGAGGAGAAGGGGGGGGGGGCGAGCCCGGGAAAGGCGAGTCCGGGCATGCCCGGGAAAGGCGAGACTGAGCGTCTCCGGGCGGTCTGGGCGAGCCCGGCACAGCGATCGCTCCGTGGTTGCGTCCTCGGCAGGTGTAAGGCGATTGTGTATGTTCAGCGGCAACCGCGAAACACGCCCCCCCAGAATCGACTTGCACCGGCAGGGTCAATTTAAGGGGGGTCCTGATGACCCGGCCGAAGCGACCCCTGGAGGGTCGTGGGGGGGGGGGGAGGGGTCCGGTGTGGGGGTGGGTGGTCGAGCGGGAGGCACCGTGGACGGGGGGCGGCCTCGCCGCGGAAGAAGGGCCAACCGAGGTGGTTGGTCGATGTCCACGTGCGCCGGCTTGAGGCGGTCCACCGAAATCCGGTCCGGCCTGCCGCCGACGTCGATGATGAAGGACTTGTCGTCCCATCGCAGGACCCAAAAGGGTCCGTCGTACGGCGGCCTGAGTGGCCCCCGGTGTGCGTCATGATGCACAAAAACGTACTCCGCTGTGCGAAGCGCTGGGGGGACGTAGGACTGGGGTCACCGTGGTGGGACGTTGGCACGGGGGCAAACCGTCGGGCGGTCTCCTGGAGGTCCGAGCGCTGGCGAGCTGCGGACCATGGACTGGTAGCGTCGGGCACGAATTCGCCCGGGACGCGTAGCGGCTGGCCGTAGACCAGCTCGGCGGTGGATGCCCGGAGGTCCTCCTTGGGGGCCGTGCGGAGGCCCAAAAGGACCCACGGTAGCCGGTCGGTCCAGCCGCCGTCCTGAAGGCCGGCCATGAGCGCGGCCTTCATGGAACGGTGGAACCGCTCGCACAACCCGTTGGCTTGGGGGTGGTAGGCCGTGGTACGGTGGAGCCTGACCCCCAGGTTGCGGGCGACCGCGCCACACAGCTCGGAGGTGAACTGCGGCCCGCGGTCCGAAGAGATGTCCGCCGGTGCGCCGAAACGGGCGACCCAGGTGGCGATGAAAGCCTGCGCCACGTCGGCGGTGGTGGTGGAGATGAGGGGAACGGCCTCCAGCCACCTGGTGGTCCTGTCCACCATGGTGAGCAGGTGTGTGAAACCCCGTGATGGGGGGAGGGGGCCCACCAGGTCCACGTTGACGTGGTCGAAACGCCGTTCGGGCACGGTGAAAGGTGCCAGCGGAGCCTGGGTGTGTCGGTGGAACTTGGCCTGTTGGCAGGCCGTGCAGGTGCTGGTCCAATCGCGGACATCCCGTCGAAGGCCGTGCCAGACGAATCGCGCCTACACCAGCTTCTGGGAAGCTTTCCGGCCCGGGTGGGAAAGGCCGTGGAGGGAGGCGAAGATGCGGCGTTGCCAGGTAACGGGCACGATGGGGCGAGGCTGGCCTTGGGAGACGTCGCAGAGCAGGACAGTGTCCGCGAAGGGGACGTCGGCCAGGCGGAGGCCTGTGTCCGCCGCCCGGAGGGCTTGCACCGTGGTGTCGGTGGTCTGGTCAGCCGCCATAAGCGCGAAGTCCACGCCGAGGTGGACCGCGTTCGCGCTGGCCCGAGAAAGACAGTCGGCCACGGCGTTGTCTTTGCCGGCGACGTGCCGGATGTCCGTGGTAAACTCCGACACGGCGGAGAGGTGGCGCTGCTGGCGGGCCGACCACGGCTCCGTGACTTTGGCCATTGCGTAGACCAACGGCTTGTGGTCGACGAAAGCCGTGAAGGGTCGGCCCTCCAGGAGGTGGCGGAAATGGGGAACGGCCAGGTGTAGACCGAGGAGCTCGCGGTCAAACGTACTATATTTGAGCTCGTTCGGCCGGAGTTGCCGGCTGAAAAAAAGCGAGTGGCTGCCAAACCCCGTTCACCCATTGCTCATGTACGGCGCCCACCGCGTAGTCGGAGGCATCCGTGGTGAGGGCGATGGGAGCGTTGAGCACCGGGTGAGCGAGCAGTGTTGCGTCGGCGAGGGCCCGCTTTGAGCTTGTAAATGCCGCGTCCATGGCTGCGGACCAGACGACGTCGTGTTTGGCCGGCTTGCCCCGGATGGCTTCGTAGAGGGGCCGCATGAGCTGAGCAGCGCGGGGCATGAAGCGGTGATAGAAATTCACCATTCCGAGGAACTCCTGCAGGGCCTTGATGGAGCGGGGACGCGGAAACGCGGTGATGGCCTCGACCTTGGTAGGCAGTGGCATGGCCCCGTTCTTGGTGATGTGGTGGCCCAAATAATCAACGGCCGTCGTGCCGAAGTGGCATTTGGCCGGGTTGACGATTAGGCCGTGCTCGCTGAGGCGCCCGAACAGTGTTCGGAGGTGGAGGAGGTGCTCGGCCCGGGACGCGCTGGCGACGAGGATGTCGTCCAGGTAGACGAAGAGGAACGGGAGGTCGCGCAGCACGCCGTCCATCAAGCGCTGGAACGCCTGAGCCGCGTTCTTGAGGCCAAATGGCATTCGAAGGAATTCGAATAAGCCGAACGGCGTGATGACGGCCGTTTTTGGGACGTCGGCCGGCGGTGGTATCCCCGTATCAAATCGGTCTTCTAAAAAATGACCCGTCCTGCCAAACGGACGGAGAAGTCTTGAATGTGCGGGATCGGATACCTGTCGGGGGTGGTAATGTCGTTAAGGCGGCGGTAGTCGCCACATGGGCGCCAGCTGCCCCCCGGCTTCGGTACAATGTGTAGTGGCGAAGCCCACGCGCTATCGGAGCGTCGCACGATGCCGAGGTGTTCCAAAGCGTCGAACTCGGCTTTGGCCACGGCGAGCTTGGGTGGGTCGAGGCGGCGGGCTCTGGCGTAGACCGGCGGGCCCGTAGTTGGTATGTGGTGCTCGATACCATGTCGTACCGCAACGGCCGAAAACGTCGGCCGCGTGAGGGCCGGGAACTTGAGGCGTGAGGGCCGGGAACACGGGAACGTGAGGGCGGGAAAAGCAGGCGAGCAAACTCGTTCGCCGCCGGGAGGGCGCATGCTAGCTCGGTCGGCACGGAGCTGCTCAACGTGCATGCCAGGGAGCTGAAGGTCTCGGCGTTGACGAGGCGACGCCGTTTGACGTCAACCAGCAGCCTGTGTGCGCAGAGGAAGTCGGTGCCCAGCAGAGCCATGGGCACGCTTGCGGTCACAAAAGTCCAATGAAAGCGCTGGCTGCCGAAGCAGAGGGTGACGTTGTGCGGGCCGAAGGTGCGGATGGCCGATCCGTTGGCCGCCACCAAGGAGGGGCCGCAAACCGCGGACTGCCTGTCCTGATCGGAGGCGGGTATGACACTCAGTTGGGCGCCGGTGTCACACAGGAAGCGCCGTCCGGACGCTTTGTCCCTGATAAAAAGTAAGTTGCCAGTGTGGCCGGCACTCATGGCTGGTAATGAATGCCGGCCAGGCCGTTTTCCGACTTGTCGAAAGTGCACGGGGGTCGGCATGTCCGGGCCTTTTGTCCGAACCTGGCATGGTAGTAACACCACGCCTGGTCAGGTGGAGGCCCCGGTCATCGTGTTGGAGGCGGTCGGCGTGGCGTAGCGGCCGCCAATTGCGCCGGCAGTTCGGCCGCCGACCGTGTCGGGTGCTCGGGCGCCATGGGCGTTGCTTCGGACGGCGGCGGGCTCCAGGTCGCTGCCCCGATGGGTTGGCCTGCCGAGGAGATCTTGTCGGCTTCCCTGGCGAGGGCGCGGGGATCCGTGATCTGCGTGCTTGCCAGGGCGAGGCGTACCTGGCTAGGCAGCTGACGGAGGAACAGCTCTTGAAAAAGAAAATCCGGGGCATGCTCCCCGAGCAACGAGAGCATGTAATCCATTCGCTCGGACGGGCGCGTGTCGCCGAGCTCGGGCAGGTCGAGCAGGCGCCGTGCGCGTTCCGCCGATGAGAGGGCGAAAGCGTCGAGGAG
The DNA here is from genome assembly GCF_964187855.1 of Myxine glutinosa. Classification (NCBI taxonomy): domain Eukaryota; kingdom Metazoa; phylum Chordata; class Myxini; order Myxiniformes; family Myxinidae; genus Myxine; species Myxine glutinosa. The sequence continues at coordinate 84,840,961 of NC_136264.1, read as the reverse complement.
GAGCTTCTTGATCGCGCCGTACTTGTCAGCGGCTGGCGGGTGCTGGAGGAGGCTGAGGGCGCGGGCCGCGGTGGCTGAGCCGAGTGCTGCTACCACATGATGGAAGCGGGTGTCGTCGGCGGTGATGCCTCGCAGGGCGAACTGGGAGTCCGCCTGGGCGAACCAAACCGCCGCGTGAGCCTCCCAGAAGGTAGGCAGTTTGAGGGCAATTGCCGTGTCCATGTCGGTAGGTCACCAATGAAGGAGCTGTGCTCCAACTCGAATCGAAAGAATGGACGCGACAAAAAGCTGGAATTCGTCCGAGTTTCTTTATTGCATCAAATCAACTCGGGTAAAACTGAAAAGCCCGTTTATCGGGCAGCATTATATACCAGCACTCGAATATCTCATGCCGGAGCGTTTGCCCTTAAAAGGCGCGACTGGGCGTGTCCGGGAGACCTGGGCGAGTCTGGACATGCCTGGGAACGGCGAGACTGGGTGTCGCCGGACAGGTCGGGCGTGCTTGGACATGCCCGGGAACGGCGAGACTGGGTGTCGCCGGACGGGCCGGGCGAGCCCGGGAAAGGCGAGTCCGGGCATGCCAGGGAAAGGCGAGACTGAGCGTCTCCGGGCGGTCTGGGCGAGCCCGGCACAGCGATCGCTCCGTGGTTGCGTCCTCGGCAGGTGTAAGGCGATTGTGTATGTTCAGCGGCAACCGCTACAGGATGATGTTTTGCTCTTGCACAAGGAGCTACACAGAAACCTGCAGCACTTGGCAAAACAGCTCTCCATTGCCCGTTTAATTCACTCCAGCCCCTCCACCTCAACATCATCAGCACCCTCATTTGCATCCCCTCAGCACCCTCACTTGCATCCCCTTCAGCGCCCTCACCTGCATCCCCTTCGGTGCATGACTCATCTGCACCCTCACCTGCATCCCCTTCATCTCCTTCACCTGCATACTCTTCAGAGGAGTTCACTGGATTCTAACTCATCACATCAAACGTTATATCATATCTGGGATACAAATTGGAAAAGTACCTGCTGTTGTTGTTGTTTCTTCTATTTGTAAGCATTTTATATGAAACTGTAATCATGTGCATCTGTGTTCGTGAAATTTTAAAACTTTCCCATGTGAATCACGAACCGCCGGGAATCTATTCCCCTTTTTCCCATTGAAACAATGCCCCGACATTCCTGGATTCGACATACGCAGCATTTTTCATTAATGTATCCACCGCAAATGTCGGGGTCATATTGTATATTATTCCATGACCTGATAACACCTTAACTTTCCTTTGAATGCACACCCCATGATGCCACCTGCCTGGCTGTACACATCTGTTAAAGCCTCTCCATATTTTGAGATGGGAGAAGGTGGACTGTTCAATTATTTTTTTGTTATTGTGTGCAGGAGGGAAAACAGCTTGTTGGAAAAGTTGGAGCTGTGTTTGCTTTCCATGTAACTAACGGTCCGGGTGGGAAGGAAAGCCGATGGGTGGTTGATTTGAAGAATGGCAGTGGCTCGGTGGACCCGGTTTCAAATGATAAACGTAAGCAAATGTGCATTGACTTCCTGTTGGACGTTGCTTCATACGTGCCTCCTTGAATTTCTTCAAAGCTCCGCTTTCCGGACTAGATCCGTCTTGTCTTTCTGTTATTGTTTCATCCCTGTGTTAATTGTGCTTTCTTCCAATTCCATTGTCTTAATCGCACCTTGTTGGTGTGGATTATGAAATTCCGTATCCTTGAGTCCCAACAGCTTACGCCCAAGGCCTCAGTTTTAGTGGACGTGCCAATTCTGTCTCTAATCTGACATTTGCCTCATTCAGCATATCTTTATGCTTTGTGTTATCCTGTCACGCTCCTCAACTTTCTATTTAATTTCCCACTCTTCGCTTCCAAAAAAAATACCAAAAAAACCCATTTCACTGAAAAATAAATCACAAACTCGATGTGCCTGTCACATGGTCCTTCCTTCGGTCATTATTTGTCCCTTCCATTCTCAATATCTCATAACAACTAATATTCCTCCTAATTGAACTAACTTCCTTCTTGCTTTTAAAAAGCTTTTATCCACTTTATACGATACTTCATTGGCTACATCTCTCCATCAGGAACATCCCACATGTCCTTATTCATCATCTTGAGCTCTCCTCTTCTTCCTGCAGTTTCTTTCTCAAACCTATTAATCGCAAATGCTCGGTCCATGAACCATCTTCCATATGTACAGCATGTTTTTTCTCCTCATTTCACTTCACCCCCCTCATGATATCTGTCTTTGTGTATCTGAATTGGGGATCATTAGTAGTCCGATCTGCAAAGGTTGCTTACACATGATCGTCAACTCCCCTGCACATCCATTAACCCTGTCAAACTCCTCCACCCCAGTACCCTCCCCCTGGTCATCACCTTCATGTCCACATCCTCCCACCTCCACCCCTTCACTCTGTTCCCCAAATCAGCGTTCCTCCACCTCAGGTCCCCCCTCTGAATGCCCATGCCCTGTCTCTTCCCAGCTTCCCCTTTGCCCCACCCGCTCCCAGCTTCCCCCTCACCCAGCTCCTTCTAATTTGCTGGAGTATGCTTCCCCTCCATCCGTTCCATCAAGTGACACCACAACCGACAGTGCTCGTGAAAAGGACAAATGCCTCAATTATGTTTGCTTCCAAATATTTTGTCTCCAACCCCTCACTCGCTGTACCCATCATACCCAGTCATACCCATCCGCTCCCTTACTTTTTGTCCTTTTCACCTGAGAAGATAGGCATGTTTTTGGCAATGTTTGACTCTGAATCTGCAACTGCTCATGTCTTAAAGAGAAGTACGGTATACGTTTTTTAAGAGAAGTACGTGTTTCTTAAAAACCTGCTCTGCTGCTCTTGCATAGCCTCTTTCTGCGGTGTTCGCCCTTCCATTTTCTCTATGTCATCTTCCGTCTGCTCTAAAGTCAGCTAACACTACTGTGTCACATAAACATGGTGCAAAAACAATTTTAATGTACATAAAGAGTATTAATTGACTGACAAATACTGACCGACTTATTCTACTGTCATAGCCAATGCATGGGTCTCGATAGGATCCTCTCATCTCTCCCTATCAAGGCTGGAGTGCCCCAAGTGCAGTGTGCTGGGCCCATCCTATCCCCAATCTTGATCAACGATTTTCTGACTCTGAAAAATCCCCTTTATCTCTTTGCTGATGACTCCACACTCTGCAGTAACATCCCTCATCCTTCAGATAGGCAGGCAGCAGCCTCTTCCCTCTCTGTGGACATTGATAGAATGACGAGCTGGTCCCACACTTGGAATATTCAATCCTGACAAATCACACACTCACTCTATCTCCCTGGAAAAATGTGTCTGGTGAACCCTCCTTTCGACTTCCTTTACAATCCTCTGCCAGTAATCCCCATCTGGTGAAACTCCCAAAATCAGACTCGCTGTTCACCTCCACTCATTCATACCCCCTCTCTCCCCCCCCCCCCCCTCCATCCTCCCCACACTTAGAACCAACTTCCTCCGTCTCTTCAATTTCATTCTTCCTTTTAGGACTGTAATACGGCTGATCACTACCTTCTTAGGTCATCGCCCATCCACAACTGTGATACGTTCTACCCCTATTAACCCTCCCCAAGCCTACCTCTTTCCAGGTTTCCAGTTTTTCTTTCCCCATTGTGATTGTGTTTTTGGCTCTATCCACCTTGTCTTCCCCTTGCTCTCATTATTCCCCACGTCCCTCATCCCTCCAAGTCTCCCTCTTTTTTATCCCTCAAACCTACATTTGGTGTGTTCCCATGCATGCCCCTCTTCCTACTGCTCTTTTCATTGTGTTACATCCTAGTCTGTTCTGTTACATCCTAGTCTGTTCTGTTACATCCTAGTCTGTTCGGTGTTCCCCTCCTCCATGAGCCTCGGCTCTGTAGACCAAAAATATATTAACTCATCCTCTCATTACCTTCGCCTGAGGAGAGGGTATTGCATTTGGGTCCGTTTGTCTGTTTGTCCGCACAGAATAAATATGATTTTCTCTGCAACCGTTGGTCCGATTGACAGGAAATTTTCACCGTAGGTGCAACTCCACCTGTATAATTTTAAAATTATAATTATGACCTCACGTCACGTGGTGCGGGCGCCATCTTGGAAAAAACAAAAAAATTTGCACCTCCATATCTCCGAAAGCGCTGGATAGAAAAAAATTGACACATGGCTCATTGTAAAGAACTCTCCATGGGGAATAAAATATGTTAATGATGGCGTCATAGGTGCCTCCATTATGACATCATAATTCAACAAGTACAAAACTTCATCCAATCAAGATGAAATTTCTTGAGCGTCATCTAGGGATAAATTGGTGGCGAAAAATAATAATAATGATGACGTCATCGGTCACGTGGTTCGGCCGCCATATTTGCTTTTAACACAAAAGCCTTAAAACCACTGAAAACACATCCTGGCGAGGGTTTGCAATCTCTGATAGCTTTTTCTTGTTTACCTAATGTTTTGCACTCATTTGTTGAACACTTGGTTTCTTTGCAGCAAGATCATTTTTTTTCTACCCTTTTCCTGCCACCCCTGGTAGGGAGTTCTGCTGATTGCACTATTATTGTGGCTGACTCCGACCTGCCTGAGATATTGATGGGAAAGATGAATCCACAAGTGGTGAGATTAAGCATTTGTTACACAACTGAAACAAACCATCTCACCTGAACGCAATAATCTTGGCTAATCTTTTTTTTCAATCCCACAGCAAACAAAATGTCCATTCAAATAAATTGGAACCTGAAATGATGTTATTGTAGAAATGGCCATCAAGTGGTGTGTGTAGCAATGCATGTACAGCAAGGATATTATTACATTAAAAATTATTTTTTTAAAGTGACGTTCTCATTGAGACTTGATGGTGCGGTGAAGGGGGAGATGTAAAATTGATGAACAATGTTGCAAAGTGGTTTCTCTAAGCAGGAGCAAGAGTAATGCAGTGATAATTGTGCTTAAACAGGATATAATTTGAATGTTTTTCTCAATTTTATTTTACTGGCATATGGTTTTGACATGCATCACTGTCATTTTGGGGTTTTTTCGTGACTACATATACTTCAGGCATTCATGAAAGGAAAGCTGAAGATTGAGGGTAAGATGGCGGCTGCCTTCAAACTTCAACATCTTCGGTTGCGGACGCCCAAAGCTCGACTGTAAGCTTCAAGCCTCGAAACCCAACATAATCCAAACCATTCGTTTTGTAAGGCTCGTTTTATCTTACCAGCTTGAGTGTTTAATAGACCAGTGGATATAGGATGTTGATTTAAAATGTTGATACGGTTCATATCAATTTAATGGCGGACAACCTTGCACTTGATTATAATAAATCACCTCGATTTGATGTGTGCATTGCATTCAAAATTTTTTTAAAGAGGAGTTGTTTTTTTGTGCGATTTGATTTGTTTTTTCTTGTTTTTTTTTGTGATTGATGTTGGCTCTTACACGGTCCTCGATCTTGTATCCAAAAAAACCAAAAAAAACATTAAATGCCAATTTAATAATGGTTCTTCATTGCTTTTGTGGCATTATTTAGATTTCTCTCTGATGTGCCATACCTTTCGCAGAGCGTCAGTGTCGTCGAGGCAGTTTCCTGAGCAAGGGTGGTTTGCCATTGCCTTCCCAGCAGTAGTTAGGGAAGGAATTTGGAATTTGTTCATGGTGCCGGCGATAGCTCGCCTGCTCTTCACGAAGCTGTTTAATGTCCACTAACTAATGTCAGCAGACAGGACGCCCATTTAATGCCCATCCAAGAAGCGACACATATTGATGATACACCCTGCCAGTGGAACACCGGGATGACAGTTTGTAGCTGGACTGAGGTTCAAACCCAGGCTAGACATCTTGGAGGTGAGTGTGCGTAACCCTAGGTAGCATTATTTAGAGCTCTCTAAAAATATATGTTTTTAGATGATGGCTTTGGATAAAATTCACCTGAGAAATAGTTACCAGTCAATCAGTTTCTAATTTTGAGCTCCAATAACCACGGTCCCTGAAAAAGGCCAACCCCTGCTTGCGGGGAAAAATGGCCTCTAAAGGTGTTTTTTTATTTTAATTTTAATACCAGGAAATCCCCAGAAAATGCTTTCCACCAGTTAAGGTCTTACTGTGAGACAAAATCCTTATTAAAGTCAGTCCTTTCTAATGTCCCAATGCATTACCCAAGTCCTTATGGTTCATGAAAAAGTTATTGTCGGTCAAATGACACCATTTATGTACATTAAAATGGAGCCACCGTATACCCGAAACTTCAGGTAACCAGGACACTTATTAATCAGATGGCATAAGGCACCAATTTCCAGTTCAAATAATTGCCCGTACAATTCTGGGTCTCAAATGTGTCTCATTGAGACACATCTCTAAATGTGTCATTTGGAAAACTGTGAATATCATTAACAGATTTAATAGGTAGAAAATGGTCTCATTGCTCATTTAAAGACCATCATGTCCCACAAGGAGGGGTTAATGGAGTCTTGACAAGGTTTTGTCTTTGGAACCTCCTCCTGGATGATTTCAACTGTACCAGCCGTGCCCAAAATTAGCTTAAAGAACTAGAATTGCTCTCAAAGGCACGTGTGCATCTGCATCAGCGAACAGGTAAGACCAACCAACCACCTTAGGGCAGAGTCCGCAAGGAGAAGCTGATGTTACACACTAAACATCAGCTTCTTGCTTCCCATGGTGGTTGGCATAATTCAATCAGCGTCCTGTTGATTTTATCCAATGACCAAAATTAACCTTGTTGCATTCATCATGAAGTGGAAGAATACGAGCAGCACCACCCTTGTCTACTAATCTTCCAAACCATTGAAAATCATCTTAAAATGGAAGATCATCTTGCAATAGATTACACTGGTCAACAAAATTTAAAAAGTTTTATGGTTCTAGTATATTTTAAGGTGGTTCTAACCAACATGAACCTGTAGATTTCGATTATGAAATCCAATTTTCACGAGCACATCCAGTTTTTGAGAACCAGTATACCATAGGAACACCACTTCATTTGAAATTCACAAACCTCTTGTTGACCCTGAGAAGGTATTCTTACCACCATTTCATTTGAAACTTGGTTTGATGAAGAACTTTGTGAAGCCCATGGATCAAGATGGTGCTGGCTTCCACTACTTGCTAATGAAGTTCCAAGGCATCGTATCTGAGGCCAAAGTAAACGCGGGTGTTTTCAATGGTCCTCAAATTCGTCTTGTACTCACTAATCAGGACTTTGTAGCGAGACTATCTGAGCTGGAAAGCATTGCTTGGGATTGCTTTGTGGCTCTTGCTAACAATTACCTTGGAAATTTTCGAGCACCAAATTATGAAGAGCTTTTGGACAAGATGTTGAAGAGTTACCAGGCGTTCGGTGCTCGAATGTCACTCAAGATACATTTCTTCCATTCTCATCTGGACTTCTTTCCACAAAATCTTGGTGATGTCAGTGATGAACATGGAGAAAGGTTTCACCAGGGAATTGCCATCATGGAGACTCGATATCAAGGCCGATTCAATCCAAACATGATGGGCGACTACTGTTGGACTTTACAGCGTGAAAGTGATTGCTCCTACAAACGCAAAAGTAAAGTTCAGAAGCACTTTTAATGTGATGAAAATAAAAACTTAAAGTTCATATTATTTTTTGTGATATTTTATAAAGTTCATATTATTTTTGGAGATGTACATTTTTTTTATGTGATGTAAATAAAAACTTTAAGTTCATATTATTTTTTGTGACAATAAATAGACTTATTGAGACTTAATCAAGAAATTCGCATGCTCTAAAGATTTTTTTTCCCACACTTATTATGTACTACGTCAAGGTTACGTGATGGCGAAATTTTAACGTCACGTTCGGATTTGTGGGCACCAAATTAGTTAGAAACAGTTGAAAAGAAGTCAGAACCAATTTGGCTGTTGACCAGTATGTTGGTTGTTGCAGATGTTACTTTCATCGCATCAAACCATGATCTGATGAATAAGTTCGAGTTTTGGGATGTCAGGCAATCATTAAGTACAAACTCGTTGACTTCCAGAAATCTGTTTGACACAGAACACGAGAGTCGCATCAAATGAGCCTTAACGGAGGAAGTAATGAACTTTTCTTTACCAACAAGCTTATTCGCTTGAACATTCTTTCATTCTGGATGGGTTTTCTCTGAAGTTTGAATCATTGGAAGCTCCCGCGATTAAGCTACTCCGAGGGCCTTTCACTCACTCACCGCAGGCAGGTTGGTGGTCTTTCTGTCTTCTACCAACTCTTCTCCGGCCTTGCTCCCCCAGCTCTCTCTGTGCTCTGTCCCCCAAATATTCCTACAGGTCGCACAAGATCTGCCTGCAACCCTCTTATGGTTAAACTGCCAAAATCAAGACTCTCTGCTTACCTTCACTCCTTCATTCCTCTTTTCTCCCGCCTTGGGAACAAACTCCCTCACTCTCTTCAATCCCACTCCACCCTCCAGGTCTTTAAAACAGCTGTTCACCACCATCTCTTATCTTCCCCCATCCAAAACCCTAATCTTTTCTACCCCTGCTAATTTCACCCCAGATCCACTTTTTTTTTGAAATACCAACTTCTTTCCTGGAAGTCCTTGTAGTGTCCTTGTGTTTAATACTTCTCACCCCCACCCCCCCCCCCCCTTTCCCACGCCTCCTCCCCCCCAAGCCCTCTCCCTCCCACAGACCTCCCGATGTCCCTGCTCTCAAATGTGTTTGTGCTTCCCCTTCTCTCCCCATCTTGTCTACCACTCCCCTTATTATATGTTTTGTGTGTCTGTTTGATTTTTTGTGTGATAAATGTTAGCTTTCACGAGCCTCGATCCTTTATAAAAAAAAGAAACTGCAGAATTTTAAAATAATTATGACATCATAGGTCACGTGGTTTGGCCGCCATCTTGGAAAAATCGAAAAACTTTGCACCTCTATATCTCGGAAAGCGCTGAATAGAAAAAATTGAGACATGGCTCATGGTAAAAAACTCTCCATGTGGAATAAAATATGTTAATGTTGTTATAGGTGCCTCCATTATGACGTCATAATTCGACAAGCACAAAACTTCATCCAATCAAGATGAAATTTCTTTAGTGCCATGTCGGCATAAACTGGTGGAGAAAAATAATAATAATGATGTCATCGATCACGTGGTTCGGCCGCCATCTTGGAAAAACCGAAAAAATTTGCACCTCTATATCTCCGAAAGCGCTGAATAGAAAAAATTGAGACATGGCTCATTGTAAAGAACTCTGCATGGGGAATAAAATATGTGAATGATGATGTCATAGGTGCCTCCATTATGACGTCATAATTCGACAAGTACAAAACTTCATCCGATCAAGATGAAATTTATTGAGCATAATCTAGGAATAAATTAGTTTAGAAAAAAAATAATGATGACGTCATCAGTCACGTAGTTTGGCCGCCATATTTGTTTTAACACAAAAGCCTTCAAAACCACTAAAAATACATCCTGGCGAGGGTTTGCAATCTCAGATTGCTCTTTTTCTTGTTCTATCTGTGTCGTCGTCGTTCATATGCAGCACAAGGCTGCATGGTGGTATCATTGGCTGAGTGTGCAGCTGTGCCACTGATGCAGTTCCCTCTCGGTTAGGGCAATAATTTGGCCATGATGCTGGCGATACTCGCCTACTACTCACAAAGGACACCATGGGATCTTTAATGTCCATCAACGAATGCAGGTAGATGGGATGCCCATTTAACGTCCATCTGAAGGACAGCGCACACATTGATGATTCACCCTTCGTGTGTAACACCTGGATGACAGTTTATACCTGCAGCATATTCCAGGTATCCCAGTCTGGTATCCTTGCCATGCCCAGCAAATGTTAAAACCACGTCACACCCTTTAACTTCATGGAACATTTGAAGGCATGGGATTTCAGGTCCAACGCAAGCAGGTCAGCGGCCAAGTTACAGAAACTTCTGCCTCTTCCAAATGACAACCATAGTTCATCATCGGCTGCAGGTGACAGCACCATCATCATGGACAATACCACAACATCGGTATCAACAGTACATATGAATATTGTTGCAGATGCTGGGTTCGTCGACGTACTAAGGGGGGGTTTATGCCCTGTTACCCCTCGAGCTCCGGTTCCACTGAGGCCGCCGACTGCGAGTGACTAAGCTCGTGATTGACGGATTGCTAAGCAATTCCGATTGCCAACCTCCCAGCCATGCGCCGAAGAGTTTGCTGATCAATTAATCCCAAATACCTTCAAGACACGCGGCCGAAGAGCTCGGGGATCGAACCCTCGCTTTCACACACCTTATTGCATGCCGAGCGGATTTGCACGGTGTGGAAAGCGGTGTTGCCTCATGTGATTTACGAACCTGATTCAAGCCAAATTCGGTCTCGGATGATGCGAGGCCAATGGCGAAAAGACGTACTCGAACAGGTTTGAAAGTAACAACAAAAATGTACAGCCTTTTATTTAGAAGGCACAGAGCAACAGAGACGAAGATGCAATCTTATCAATCCTTACCTAATAATAAACCCCACAGGCACCTTCACACTCTCACACACACAGGGGATGACACACCGGTTATTCTCGTACTGATGGTGCTATGCAGGGACTGACTCGAAGGTGGCCATTTGGTCTGGTGTGCGCAGCGCGCAGCTCGATCCTCGATCCGGACGTGCAGCCTGGATGAGGTAAGGTCCGAAGGACGAACCGCCGCCTCAAAGTCAGCACGGACGAACTTCAGCACAGGTTGGACAAGCTGCAACGTAGGCAGGGCTAGATTCAGCACAGGTGGGACGACCAGCTTCAAGATGAGTCGCGTTAGGGGCCAACGCTTGCAGGTCCACCAGATCAGAGCGAGAGATCGGCGAAGAGCGATGGGTGTCGGGCGTCGACACAAAAAGCAAGAGAAGTCTCGTCGGCGAAGCAAAATGCAAGAGGCGTGTTGTCGGCGATGCAAAATCAAGAGGCTGGAAATGCGATGGGCGGCGGTTTTTATCAGACCCGAAAAGCATCCAGAATGTTCCACAGCCTCCCATTGGCTGAGGTTGGTCACGTGCTGGCCTTCAATCCCTCCTCCCCCAATGAAGGTTTCAGTCCTCCTTCCCTCTTTCATTCGGGGAGGTTTCACAACCAATTGGTCACTTGCTGGTGACGTGCCCCCGACCCCTCATTGGTCACGTGGGCCTGTTCTTTTGGCCACGCCTTCCTGCACATTAAACATGTCTTCCCTTAACCACACGAAGGTTTGAAATCCTGCCTACTCGCAACGCATATTGGTGTGGATTATTACACAATGGGAAGGAGCTAATCTTTACATTCAATAAGAAATAACTAACTACTGCAGTAGGGCGGGTCATACTCAGGTGCCAAAATCAATCTGAAGGAAATCCTAACATGAGGGGTGTCTATATTATGTGTTTTTTTTATGGGGAATTCAAATATGAGTTTATTTTTTGGATAGGATAACTCTAACCTACATCAATTTGTATTTCTAAATTGCCAATTTTACCCTTTCGAACCCCTTTATAAGATATTAAAAGATATAAGGGAAATCATTCATATTGACACAGCCAAATCAAATGTACATATTTATTAACAGGTGAACTGTATGTATATCACTGGTTACAATTACAAAGATCAATCTCCTTACTTCTTGAACTTTACCAAGTTGCACAAGTCCTGCTTTGACTCATTCTTGGACATCAGCCTCCTGCTGGTCTCCTGAGCCCTGATGCCTCCATCCCTCTTTTCCTGTGAGAAGTACTTAGCAGAAGCCTCAGTCACCATTTTAACAACCCTCTCAATGTTTTGTGTGTGGCAAAGCCAGTTGAGCACCTCCATGGGGGTGTTGATGAAGTTCTTCACCTCCGAGGTGCTTAGGGAGCAGGTGAGAGGTGGCTCTGACACACCTTCTGACCAGCTGATCAAGTTACCAATGCTGAAGCATCACAGTTGATGTCAGGTGTCTTTCTGGTCCTGACAGAGGAGTCCCCCAGCTGAGTGTCTGGGTCCCCCTCTCCCCTGATGGCCAGGATTCTCTCCACCCCCTCAGTCCTCTCCTTCTGATCCTCAGAGCACAGCAGTGTTTGGAGGATGGCTTCACTGTGGGCATACCAAGCAGATCTTCTCACAGTCGGCATCACAAGGTCCAGCACCTCCTTCCTCTGGGACTTGAGGCAGTCTAGCTGAAACAAGATGTGCCTAGGCCCTTCGATCCAGGAGTGCTTGACTTTCACGTTGAACCAACATGGATAATACACTCCAATGATGAATTCCACAATGAATTGCAGATTCTTCCGGTTCTTTCCTTTCAGTCCATGCTTTGACACCCAGAGCCTGAGAAGTCTGTTCGCTGTGGTGAGCCAGTGGCTGTGGTTTACTGGTCCAATCTCCACTAGAGCCAGCCTTGCAGGAAGCACTCCATCCCTGATTGCACAGACAATTTTATAGCCATAGTGTTGATCAGTTGAGAGATCTTCAATGGCCTTGTCAGACAGCTTGATCAGTGGAGGGCCAACAAAGATCCGGGTGAAGTTTGCATTGATATCCAAGTCTGTAGCAGAAGCAAGGAGCTTTCCTATTGGCCCGGAAAATGTGTTGTCTGACAGAGTAGGGCCATCAAGGTGAACAATGAGATGGCGCAGGGGAAGTTCACCAGTGTGCAGGTTGCACATGAACCAGACCAGCTTTCTCCCCAGGTGCAGCTCCAGCTTCCGCATTACTCCAGCTTTCACACCAGTGTTGACATTTGTTGAGTCTCCTCCAATGGCCCACAAGGTCTTATCAAAACCCCTCTCTTTCAGCCAGGCAAACAGGACCTTAGCAATCTGCTCCGCATGTGACTCCTCTTTAGTTGCTTTCTCTGGGGTAAAGTGGAACAGATAGTAGCTACCAGGCTCACTAACAACAGTATAGTGTTCTTCCTTGATCTTTGCAGGAAAAGATTGGTCATTGCCCTCAGCTTCCATCATCACATTGGTCAGGTCAATCCACCCATCAAAGAGGATGCAGGAGATCCCCCCCTACTCCCTGCACTTCTCATCAAACTCTTCCCCCAGCTCTGTCATCAACTTCTCCTGTGCTCTATTGACCTTGTTCTTATCAATCACTTTACTTGTATTGTCTTCTGTGATGATTCCTGCATCAATCAGAGCTGCAGTTGCTATCGCTGCAGTTGGCCTCAGCCCTATGCCATACCTTACACTAGCAAGGGCAATGTTTGGAATCTCATCATAGTTTTTCTGGACCTTTGCTGAAGCTGCAGGCTCAGTGTCAGTTTCAGGGAAGAGCTCAACTTCAGTGACAAACTCATCTTCAGCACCACTTCTCTCCAATTCCAGATCCTCATCACCATCTGACAAAAATCTCTCAACATCCTTCCTGGCTGCCTTCTCTGCTGCTGCAGCATTTTCCTCCTTGCCCCTTCTCCTTTTCTCTGCATTCTTTTTATTTTCCTGCCTTTCCAATGTCCTCACCTGTCTCTTGTGCTCTGGCAGATCAGGGCTCCCCATTTGGTGGGGTCCTTTACTTCCAACCTTCTTTTTCTGTCCCTTAATGTAGGCAAGATCTTTCACAGGAATCATTTTCTCTCTGCTGCAGGAACAGTTAATGTGGGCTTGGATCACACAGCCCTCACCGGCCTCACAGCCTCCCCCCTCACAACTGGTAATCTGACACTTGCAAGTCAAAATATCAAATAGCTTGTCTAACTTGACAATGAACCTCTCTTTGGCATCAAGTTTGCCCTTCCCAAGAGAAAACTTCACTGCCTGATTCCAGACCTCCTTGAGCTTGGACATGATGGTCACCTTTTCATTGATAACAGGAGGCTTGAAAAGAGCATTAGCTTTGCTCCACTGACAAATCAGACCAGGGTAGATGTCAGACACGGGCTGGTCCACTGGGTAGTTCCTCCTGTCATCTTCACTTTGCTCCCTCAAGTAGATGCCATACCTCAGGATATCCCTCACAGTTGGCAGTTCAGACACCAACAGCTCCTGCCCAGTGCCAACAAGATTACTTAAATGAGAACTTGATTTCATCCTTGTTCTGACTTGAGCCATTTTTAGTAGTTCACACTGAAATAAAAACAATAATACACAGGTAAGTATCCACTACAGACAGATATTAAGGTATTACACAGGTATTACAGAAAACCATCAAAATATTCACTTCACAGGTCACTATTTTCCTTCACATGTAACTCAGGCTAGCAATAGGTAAGTACACAAATCAATTAACAAATATAATATAAAACAAGGTAATTTACATCTAAAATTATTATCTATTTGTTCCTCAGGTTCCTTATCAAAAACGTACTTACTGGCAATGCCATAAGAAGAGAAGAGAAGATGGATGGATAAGGATTGCCAACCTCCTCAACATCGAGCTTTCAGCAACAAGATGGCTACAACTGCCGTCCCAACAGGAAGTTACCAAAATAAAAGCCCGAACTTCAAAATAAAAAACTTCTCTTTTTTCCAGAAGAATAGCAAAATAATCAAAAATTTAATAATAATCAACTGCAAATTGATGTAGGTTAGGGTTATCAGAATTTTTCAAAAACCTCAGATTTGTGTTCTACACACCAAAATACGTAATATGAACACCCCTCTCGATTGATTTCCAAAAAAAAAAAAGTATGGCCCGCCCTACTACTGCAGGCTACATGTTGTCGTGCAATTAACTATCGGGGGTTTGCCTTTATGGCAGAACCGCAATAATATGTAATGACCATGATGTTGTGATGACCATGATGTGATACATGCAGTACCATACAGGTGTCTGCCTCTTCATTGTTGCATGGGCAAGTGAGTAAAGACCAGGTTGTAGTGATTTACTGAGCACCTGCTCCTCATCTGTGACAAGTTATTTGTCCGCTTTGTCAAATGACTGGATTTAAGTGTCTTTGAGAGGAAGCTACTGAAAAATGTTAACTTATTGCGACTTATAACATCATCCAGTGGCTTGGTTCTTTCTATCAGGTGCTCTTTTATCACGTGTGTGTGTGTGTGTGTGTGTGTGTGTGTGTGTGTGTGTGTGTGTGTGTGTGTGTGTGTGTCCGTGTGTGTGTGTGTCCGTGTGTGTGTGTGTCCGTGTGTGTCCGGGGCATAACCTTTTTATCATTTGACCTATTGTCATCAAATTTCACCAAAGCTTTATTATGATCATACAGAGAGGGAAAACTCATAATTTTGTCAACAAGTCAAAGGTCAGTGTTACATAAAATCATTTATTTTCATCCAATTGACCTGAAATATAAATTTGCCATTTGAGTTTTGTCATTAAATTTTCAACAAAGCTTCATTATGAGGATATGGAGAAGGCAAATTAATAATTTGGTCAAAAGGTCAAGGGTCAGCTTCACATAAAATCATCAATTCCCATTGGATTGACCTGAAATTTTTAGAATTTCCATATCGGGTCACTGGATTGGTTCACTAATCAAAAGATATGAGCCGATTGTTGTTGTTTTTTTTTTAGATCAAAAGGTCAGAGGTGAAGGTCACATAAAATCGTCAGTTTTTGTCCAATCGATCTGAAATTTTAAGACTTTGCATATTGGGTCACAGAATTGGTTCATCAATCAAAAGCTCGAAGCTTTTTTTTTTTTTTTTTTTAAATTTCAAAGGTCAAGGCTGCATAAAATCATCAATTTTCATTTTGTATCTTTTTTGTAAAAACTGTTTTCGTTATTTTGAGTATGCAGAAGATGAAGACGTCTGAATACAAAGGGACACGGTCGCGCTTTGCATTTTCAGATTCTTTCTTGTTTTGTTACTTGCAAAATCGAAGATTTTTCATGTGTATTGGTCGGTTGCGTTTGTGGTTCCGTCTGTTTGTTTGTTTGTCACTGGCCTACAGGTCACAATTCTAAACTGATCATCACGAAACTTTACCAAGCTGTATATATAGGTCGTCCCAATTGAGAAGCCTATTGATTTTGAGGGCAAAGGTCATCTGGAGGTCAAATTTCTAAAATCGCCATTTTAAATCCGATTGACTTGAAAATTGAACAGCATTTGTACATTGAGTCACTGAATTGGGAAATGAACTATTTTTGCGGTCAAAAGGTCAAAGGTCAACTCAAGGTCAAATTTTAAAAATGATCAATTTTCATCTAAAAAGCCGTCAATTCTCAACCGATTGACTTGAAAATTGAATAGCATTTGCATATCGGGTCACTAAATTGCGAAACATACTATTTTTGAGGTCAAAAGGTCAAAGGTCAACTGAAGGTCAAACTTCCAAAATCATCAATTTTCATCTGAAAAACCATCAATTTTCATCCGATTGACTTGAAAATTGAACAGCATTTGCACATTGAGTCACTAAATAGGGAAACCAACTTTTTGAGGTCAAAGGTAAACTCAAGGTCAACCTTCCAAAATCATCATTTTTCATCTGAAAAATCGTCACTTTTCTACCTATTGACCCGAGCTTTGATCAAGATTGTCAATTTTAATCTTGATGAAATGGACAATTTGCTGTATCAATGGAATTTTTTTTCTTGGGGAGGGGGGGGGGGGGGCAGATTTTGCAAGTATCGTGCTCTGCATGACGTCCTCTTGTTATTCTGTCTGTCTGTCTGTTTGTTTGTTTGTCAGCGGCCTACAGGTCACAATTCTAAACCGATCGTCATGGAACTTCACCAAGTCATAGAGGTCGTCACAACTGAGAAGCCTATTGATTTTGAGGTCAAAGGTCATCTGGAGGTCATATTTCTAAAATCGCCATTTTAAATCCGAATGACTTAAAAATTGAACATCATTTGTATATTGAGTCACTAAATTGGAAAATGAACTATTTTTGAGGTCAAAAGGTCAACTCAAGGTCAAACTTCCAAAATCATCCATTTTCATCTGAAAGACCATCAATTTTCATCTGAAAGACCATCAATTTTCATCCGATTGACTTGAAAATAGAACAGCATTTGCATATCGAGTCACTAAATAGGGAAACCTTCTATTTTTGAGGTCAAAAGGTCAAAGGTCAACTTCAAGGTCAAGCTTCCAAAATCATCAATTTTCATCTGAAAAACCATCAATTTTCATCCGATTGACTTGAAACTTTAACAGCATTTACATAGCGCCTCACTGAATTGGGAAACCATCTATTTTTGAGGTCAAAGGTCAACTCAAGGTGAAAATTCTAAAATGAATTTTCATTTGAAAAATCGTCACTTTTCATCCTATTAACCCGAGCTTTGATCGGGTGGACGAAATGGACAATTTGATGGATCAATGGCATCCTTTTGGGGGGGGGGTGGGGGGGGTGGGGGGGGGGAGGGTGTGGGGAGGGGGTGGATTTTGCAAGTATCGTGTTCTGCATGACGTCCTCTTGTTTATTTATTTTGAATACCAAGATGGTTATTAAAATAGATTTTTATCCCAAAATAGACATGTCCAAGCAGCCGACAGTGCAGGCCTAAGTTAATGTTAATTCCTTAAGGACTTTAGGTGACAATGGACAAATACATAGTATGTGGCATTTGTAACTGCGTTCCAAACATCATGGACCATTGAATCAGACGAGAAAACTTGTCAACCTTTATTTGGTAAAATCAATTGTTTATCTTGTCCGTTGATGCAGATATTGATACCCTGTCCATCTGAGCTATCGTTTCCGTATACGTCTCCATTGATACAGTGCCAGCAGGGGGCACTGCATCTCGGAGAACTCGGTCCTTTGGATGTACGCGCATAAACTCGTGAAGCTAATTGTTCCATATACGTTTAGATCCAACAGCATCTTTCAAAAATGGTAGGCCATTGCGTGCCGGTGCCTTGACCGAATATCCTGATTTAGGTTTGCTGTATTGTTAGCACACTTGCAATAGTTGTGTGATTATATCAATCAATTGTGGATTTGACAATTTGAATGCAGATTTGGATAGGGACTAAAGGAACACTTCCCAGATGGGGAGAGCTGAGACACAGGCACAGATGTATCATATAAAATACATTAACTTTTGTTTCCAAAAAGAGTACTTTGAAAGGGCAAGATTTCTCCTGGGATTTTGGAACACTATCATGGAGTGCAGTTTGGTGATAGGGTAGTGTGGTTTTGGGGGCAGGCTGTTTTTCAGCACTTACACCAAACAACCTTTGGAATGCATGATCAATACCCCCCCAACCCCTCGTCACCATACTGGCTAATAAGTGTTATAAATTTAATTTACTTCCTATATTTTTTACTTTTACTATTTTATATTATTTACTTATGTTATAAATTCAAATGTCAACATACTGGAGAGTCATCTGAGTAGTTCTGGTTTGACTTGGTGTCATCTCAGTAGGTTTGCTCCTCAAAGCAATGTGATGAGTTTTTTTTTTGTTTGTTTTATACAGAGTCGAGGCTCATGGAAGAGCTGGAACACAGAACGGATCAGGACGCAACAGGACAAAAGGAACAGCAGAAAGAGAAGGGGGAAATGCTGCCAGCATGGCTGAGGGACAAAGCGGATGGAGACGGACGACCAGGGATGCAGGTAAGAATTGAAAAGGTAGTGGAGAACGTAGGGAGCGGATAAGATGGACACAGAAACAAACTCTTGGGAAGGAATATTTTCCATGATTCAGAGCTCAAGTGAACACAAGAGATGTAAGAAAAGAGAAATCTTCAACTTGCCTCTGATTGCAGGAATGTCACTCTGTCTGTCAATGGATCAATATTGATGTTTTTCCGTTTCCTTTATTTCTTTCTTGATAGAAATTCTGAGTGTTAGTTGGAAATTTTACAAGGTAGCAGGTTTGCAAGGTTTTGTTTGCCCTTGGTTCATGGCTGTGGTCGTGTTGTGGTTGTGGTTGGATGCTGTTGGTGTATGATTATGTGCTGAGCATGCAGTGTGGTTTCGATGCCAAGGCCGAGGTTATCTCCTGGACCGAGCTGGCATTCTCAAAACGCTCAAGCTGCCAGCCATCGCAAAGGTAAGTGTCTAAACATGTTGCAGATTTTACCTTTTGTGCCGTTAAATTTGTATGTTGAGCTCGTGCTTTTCTACCTTGATCAAGAGAAACGGTTAATTCAAAAACATTTGAATCGATATATCGAACAGGTAGTCCATATGAAGCCTCCTTTCAAAACGAGTAAGATGTTTTCAGGTGCCATCGCAAGATGATATTGCTTTTACCAAAAGTTTTGCTTTAAGGTGAATTTTCGTTTCATCTTGATGAACCTAGGCCTAACAAGTCATTGACAGCTTCTGGTTCATGGAAAGCCTGTTTGATCAGACCCTAATTCAATGTTGTGAGCTCGGGGTGTAGCATTACGGAGTACGCTGTGTTCACTAGGTTAACTCTGAATTAAGGAGTTTACTAGTAAAGCTGCCCCATGGGTAGACGGGGTTTTGCAATCACTTCTGTCTGTCTGTCTGAATGTGTGTGTGTGTGTGTGTGTGTGTATGTGTCTGTCTGTCTGTGTCTGTCTGTGTCTGTGTGTGTCTGTGTCTGTGTGTGTCTGTCTGTGTCTGTGTGTGTGTGTCTGCCTGCCTGTCTGGGCCATAATATGGAGAAGGCAAATTAATCATTTTTTTCAAAAGGTCAAGAGGTTAAAGGTCAGCACCACCTAAAATTATCAACTTTCATCCACTTGACCTTAAAGTTAAAGAATTTACAAATTTGGGCACAAAATTTGTTCACCAATCAAAAGATAGAAGCTGATTATTTCTTTACATCGAAAGCTGAAAGGTCAAAGCTGCATGAAATCATCAACTTTCATTTTGTATTTGTTTTAACTGTTTTTGTTATTTTGAGCTTACGAAAGAAGAAGTAGACGTCTGAATACAAACTGACGCAGACAGGCTTTGCATTTTCAGATGCTTTCTAGGTGCTTTGACATCGTTTCCCTTGTTATTCCATGGTGCGGTATTGTCTTTGTCATTCTGTCTGTGCAATTTGTTGTATGTTTTTAATTTTCACAGTCATACATGCTCGTTTTTTTGGCCCCATTTGCAGTTCAATCAGGTGGAAGAGGGTGAGAAAACAAAAAGCTCATCTGCATGACTTGATGACGCCGGTAATGTAGGCTTGTATGCTGTGGAATGCGGATTGACCGTTGCATTCTGTCCGGCTTAGGGAAGTGAGTTTGATGGGCACATGATTAGCTTCATCCATGAGATCACACCCTACGAAGCATGTGTGCGGGGCCTGAGTAGAAAGTAGACCTGAGTTGGGTCATCAGAAAGCATCTTCATTGGTGCTGGTCAACCAAGGTCCACCCTATGGATTGCCCTGCTCAGGTTAGGGATAAAAGGGAAGGAGACAAGAGGTGGTGTGTGTGGTGAGTTTCTGGAGTTGAGACCCACGTTTCTTAAACCGTGGCTGCTCTTTTGTGGTGGCATGACGCTTCCTTGCTGTGGACAGACTATGCTGCCAAATCCAAAACAGCTCCTGGTGCAGCTCCTATTTCAAGTTACAACATTATTATGGGTGGTGCTGTGGCCTAACCTCCGATTCCTGCTTGATGCAGCTGCTCAAGTGTGATGGAGCAGCACACTACAGATGCTTTGACCACTGTCCAATGGTATACTTCGACTGCATTCATCACAGTCACTGACTGCTCATTGATGAAACTGTGAGCTAAAACACTCAACTAACTGCTCTGGTTCCTCCGTGAAATTGCAATTTATCTGCATGACAAGGGCTGAAACTCAAGATCCGAAGATATTAAGCCAGCCACCTTAACCATTAAGCAAGGCTTTGGAATTGCAAAGGATTAGTGCCTTTGGCCAAAGCATGAAACTCAGGAGCTCTGAAAACTTTACAACTATTCCTTTGTGTCTGTAAAGGGTCATTCCACAGAAACTCGGCTTTAAAATATATAATAATTTATCACGGCGTTATTTTTTCTTTTTACATACACTACATGACCAAAAGTATGCGGACACCCATTCTAATGAGTGGATTCGGTTATTTCAGCCACACATTGCTGGCAGGTATATAATCAAGCACACAGCCATGCAATCTCCATAGACAAACATTGGCAGTAGAATGGGCCATACTGAAGAGCTCAGTGTAATGCCACCATCCATCAAATCAGTTCGTCAAATTTCTGCCCTGCTAGAGCTGCCTCGGTCAACTGTAAGTGCTGTTATTGTGAAGTGGAAACATCTAGGAGCAACAACCGCTCAGCCGCGAAGTGGTAGGCCACACAAGCTCAAAGAATGGGACCGTCAAGTGCTGAAGCGGGTAACGTGTAAAAATCGTCTGTCCTTGGTTGCAACATTCACTACCGACTTCCAAACTGCCTCTGGAAGCAACGGCAGCACAACAACTGTTTGTCGGGAGCTTCATGAAATGGGTTTCCATGGCGGAGCAGCCACACAGAAGCCTAAGTTCACCATGCGCAATGCCAGGCGTCGGCTGGAGTGGTGTAAAGCTCGCCGCCATTGGACTCTGGTGCAGTGGAAACGCGTTCTCTGGAGTGATGAATCAGGCTTCACCATCTGGCAGTCCGACGGACGAATCTGGGTTTGGAGGATGCCAGGAGAATGCTACCTGCCCGAATGCATAGTGCCAACTGTAAAGTTTGGCGGAGGAGGAATAATGGCCTGGGGCTGTTTTTCATGGTTCTCTCTCTGAGATGATCTCTGATGGCATTCCCCTTAGATCCAGTGAAGGGAAATCTTAATGCTACAGCATACAATGACATTCTAGACGATTGTGTGCTTCCAACTTTGTGGCAACAGTTTGGGGAAGGCCCTTTCCTGTTTTTCCCTTTCCTGTTTCCATACAGAAATGGTTTGTCGAGATCGGTGTGGAAGAACTTGACTGGCCTGCACAGAGCCATGACCTCAACCCCATCAAACACCTTTGGGATGAACTGGAACGCCGACTGCGAGCCAGGCCTAATCACCCAACATCAGTGTCCGACCTCACTAATGCTCTTGTGGCTGAATGGAAGCAAATCTCCGCAGCAATGTTCCAACATCTAGTGGAAAGCCTTCCCAGAAGATTGGAGGCTGTTATAGCAGCAAAAGGGGGGACCAACTCCATATTTATGCCCATGATTTTGGAATGAGATGTTCGATGTTTGGGTTGTCCACATACTTTTGGTCATGCAGTGCAGGTAGTATCCCCAGGCTTAATTTATCTCCGGAAATTTTCTTTCTTCGCTTTCTCTGGAAGCGCATTTGTGCCACTGATGCAGTGCTCCAATTACCAGTGAGCTGGTACTCAATTAGCCGACCTCGGAAGGATGACAGGCCTCAAATAAACCGGAGTGAAAACTGAGTACTCTCTTTCAGCACGTGTCATCGCCGGGCCCCTTTCAGTGCCGGCAATGACGTCATGCAGCACCTGTAGATGGAATAGGAAAGGAGCGGTGTACAAAAATCATAAATTTATTTTCTTCAAAATTCCAATAGGTTTAGAACAGCAACGAGCAACTTTGGGTTGGGAGGGGAATTGAGGACTTCAAGAAGGTGGGCGGAGTAGGAGGGACAGAGAGTAGATCGCACTTTACATTATGCGGCATTTCTGTGGGTCCGTGATATTATACTATAAAAGGACATTCCAAGAAAACTTCATAAATATACCACACTCTATTGGAAATACATTCCCTCACAACAGCCTGGTGGAACCGTGTTATCTGCTCGTTTATAATAAAACCCATTTTAATTATAAGACGCATCTCCCACCCGTTTGCTTCCTGCACTCTTTCAACCACTATTATTTACAATTGGGTACTCATTGAAGGTGAAAACGTCACCACAGCTCACCACCCCGCAACATGGTTGATCTTAGGTAAAATATTGTTCGGCTATTTGCCAAGCCATTAGGTCTTCAGCACAGAGGTACAGTGAATTCAGAAAGTATTCAGACCCCTTCACTTTTTTCACATTTTGTTATGTTGCAGCCTTATGCTTAAATCGTTGAAATTCATTTTTTCCCTCATCAATCTACACGCAATACCCCATAATGACAAAGAGAAAACAGGATTTTACAAAGTTTTGCAAATTTATTAAAAAGAAAAAACTGAAATATCACATTGACATAAGTATTCATACCCTTTGCTATGACACTTGAAATTTAGCTCAGGTGCCTCCCATTTCTCTTGATCATCTTTGAGATGTTTCTACACCTTGATTGGAGTCCACTTGTGGTAAATTAAATTGATTGGACATGATTTGGAAAGGCACACACCTGTTTATAAAAGGTCTCACAGCTGACAATGCAAATCAGAGCAAAAACCAAGCCATGAGGTCGAAGGAACTGCCTGCAGAGCTCAGATAGGATTGTGTGGAGGCACAGATCTGGGGAAGCCTACAAAAAAAATTCTGCTGCATTGAAGGTTCCCAAGAGCACAGTGGCCTCCATAATTCTTAAATGGAAGAAGTTTGGAACAACCAGGACTCTTCCAAGAGCTGGCCGCCCGGCGAAACTGAGCAATCTGGGGAAAAGGGCCTTGGTAGGAGAGGTGACCAAGAACCCGATGGTCACTCTGGCTGAGCTCCAGAGATCCTGTGTGGAGATGGGAGAAACTTCCAGAAGGACAACCATCACTGCAACACTCCACCGATCTGGGCTTTATGGCAGAGTGGCCAGACGGAAATCAAACAGTTCAATCTTGGTTTCATCAGACCACAGAATCTTGTTTCTCACAGTCTGAGAGTCCTTTAGGTGCTTTTTTGCAAACTCCAAGTGGGCTTTCATGTGTCTTTGATTGAGGAGAGGCTTCCGTCTGGCCACTCTCCCGTAAAGCCCAGATCGGTGGAGTGTTGCAGTGATGGTTGTCCTTCTGGAAGTTTCTCCCATCTCCACACAGGATATCTGGAGCTCAGCCAGAGTGACCATCGGGTTCTTGGACACCTCTCTTACCAAGGTCCTTCTCGCCCAATTGCTCAGTTTGGCCGGGCGGCCAGCTCTCGGAAGAGTCCTGGGTGTTCCAAACTTCTTCCAAACTTCTTCCATTTAAGAATTATGGAGGCCACCGTGCTCTTGGGAACCTTCAATGCAGCAGAATTTTTTTTGTAGGCTTCCCCAGATCTGTGCCTCCACACAATCCTGTCTCTGAGCTCTGCAGGCAGTTCCTTCGACCTCATGGTTTGGTTTTTGCTCTGATATGCATTGTCAGCTGTGAGACCTTATATAGACAGGTGTGTGCCTTTCCAAATCATGTCCAATCAATTGAATTTACCACAGGTGGACTCCAATCAAGGTGTAGAAACATCTCAAAGATGATCAAGAGAAATGGGAGGCACCTGAGCTAAATTTCAAGTGTCATAGCAAAGGGTATGAATACTTATGTCAATGTGATATTTCAGTTTTTTCTTTTTAATAAATTTGCAAAACTTTCTAAAATCCTGTTTTCTCTTTGTCATTATGGGGTATTGAGTGTAGATTGATGAGGGAAAAAATGAATTTAAACGATTTCAGCATAAGGCTGCAACATAACAAAATGTGAAAAACAGTGAAGGGGTCTGAATACTTTCTGAATGCACTGTATGTCACATTCATGAGCCTATGACCTTACAATATATATCCGTGAGTCCCAATGAGAACTAAAATGAAGTGAAACATGTGAAAAAAGAGATCTTTTGCAACACGTAGTTGTTGTTGCTCCTGTCATGGTGGCTGTGGTTGTTTGTGTGATCCTTCTGTTTACTGTTATATGCGCGCCTTTCAAAATGACATTTCAATGCTAAATGAGGTATTTTGCGCATGCGATGTGTGTGTTTTCAACACTGATTTGGTTCGGCTCTCCAGGCACTTTTAACCTGCCATTGTTAGCACGAAATCTGCAATTCAAAATGTCTTTCAAACATATGTTTCAGCATTTAGATGAAAGAGTTGAATTTCAAGATGTTTAACTACAATTGTCCTGTTCCTAAATGCAAATCGGAGGGTTCGCACGAGGTTTTAAAAGCTCATACGGCACTTTCAAAACCTTTCCGTTTAGTAGTACTTTGGCAAAATATTACGTATGGAATTTTACGTCATCATAAACAATCAAATTTGCCGCTCGCAGACCCCACCCACGCCCTTGTTTCTCAAGACTGTGTGGGGTAAGGTGTTCTATGAACTCTCTAGTTGATGCATAGGTTGGACCCAACGTTGGAAAATGGACGTCGCATTTGCAACAAATAAACAATGTTGGGCCAACGTTGGAAAATGGACGTCGCATTTACAACAAATAAACAATGTTGGGCCAACGTTGGAAAATGGACGTCGCATTTACAACAAACAAACAATGTTGGGCCAACGTTGGAAATTGGACGTCGCATTTACAACAAATAAACAATGTTGGGCCAACGTTGGAAAATGGACGTCGCATTTACAACAAACAAACAATGTTGGGCCAACGTTGGAAATTGGACGTCGCATTTACAACAAATAAACAATGTTGGGCCAACGTTGGAAAATGGACGTCGCATTTACAACAAATAAACAATGTTGGGCCAACGTTGGAAATTGGACGTCGCATTTACAACAAATAAACAATGTTGGGCCAACGTTGGAAAATGGACGTCGCATTTACAACAAACAAACAATGTTGGGCCAACGTTGGAAATTGGACGTCGCATTTACAACAAATAAACAATGTTGGGCCAACGTTGGAAAATGGACGTCACGATTGCAACGATTATACAACGTCACCCTGACGTCAACAATGCGCTTGCGACCAATTGACCAAATGCCAACGTTGTCCCAATGGTGTTGTGTTAGCTGGGTCACATTCCCATATTAAATATGGCGTGCTGTGAGATGCAATGCACCCTGTTCACGGTATACCAGAGCGGCAGTTTCAAATTAATGGTGAGACAGTTAAATTTCAAGCATTCAAGCAACTGGGCTATAGATTTGTACTCACCTCTCCCCAAGTGACATTGTTGTTTTACAGAAAGAGCAAAATACTGTGTACATAAATGGTGGGGGTCTTTTGAAGGTTACGTCCTTCAGGAAGCTTGTTGTGGTTTTTTTTCTTTGAGATTTTGATGTTTATATTATTGACTTGTTTCTTTTTCATCCCATTGATAGTTGCCCATGAAGCACGGAAAAGGTACAAACCACCTTTGGTGCAGTAAAGTAAAATGGCGACAACGCAGCTGCTGAGACGCGTCCTGGTTCTGGACGAACTCCTGAAGATGTGTCTCGATGAGATGGGCAAGTATTAGGATTGTGGTGCAGAAAGGAACAAAACTTTCATCTTTTATATGAACATGTATGTCACATAGGTGAATGCAATCAAACAACAACAGACAGTACATGATGATTGATGTCCGTGCTCTATCCTCTAAATGCTGAGTATCAAACGAAGAGAGAGCCCCGGCCTAGGTCGGTACCAACCACTGACCTCGCATTCTCAGAGCAGACACACTAAGCACAAGACCACTGGGTCTAGTTGCTGATCATTTTCATTTTGACAAATGCAGTGGAAAACTAGAACGCCACTCAGTAGAGCGCATACTCCCGCCGTGGGTTTAGTTGGAATAATACGTTTTGTTTAACATCCCCTCACCCCAAAACAATAAATGAAAAAGAAAGTAAGCCCTAACTGTCAGAGAATTTATTTTGATATATCTCGGAATTCGAGGAGAAAAACATCATTTAAGAATAAGAATAAAAGCTTTAATGCAGTAAAACAGAAAAAATCTTTCCCAAAAAAAATTCCAAAAAAAAAGCCTGGATCCGGAATAATATCCTGAGCTTCACCAAAAACTAATCAATTCTTCCTTATCCCAAGGGCAATCATCCCACCAACTTTCATCCAAATCCGTTCAGAACTTTTCCAGATATCTTGTTCACAAACACACGAACACACGAACACACACACACACACACGGACGGACACGATCGAATGCGTTACTCCCTGGCGGGAGTAATAAACCTGAAAATCGGAGAGCCAGAACCAGAATTATTTATTTGGTCTGGGAAGCCCATGCGAGGTTTCTTCTTCTTCAGCCTCTCACAACCCTGGGTGAATATGCGATCTTTAAAAAAAAAAGTTGGAATTTTGCCAAATCTGTTTTATTCATTTGTTAATATACCTCAGCCATTGACAAATCTGGAACTAAGTCTTTATAATTTCATCAAATACTGACACCGTGAATGACATTCGCTGAGCTAAATGTTGATATCTCTCTGAGGAAAAAAAACAAAACAGTTTTAAAGCATTATACGTATCAAACAATACATTTTATGAAACGGGGAAACCTAATACACACTTTGGTGGTTTTAAAATGACAGAATATGTCTTAATTAAAAAAAAATGAACATTGAAGATGACGCTGCTAAAAAAAATACACCGCTCTAATGCATAACCACGAGTTTAAACTACATTTACAACAAATATGAAACTATTTTCATATCACAATGATAAATATAGAATATACAGTCTAGTGAAAAAGTAAGTGCACCCCATGTAAAGTTTTGACTTTTTCAACATATTTCAACATACAGCTATTTGATCTTCATTTCAACAATATTGATAGATAAAGGTGATATAATGTAACAAATATCAAGAAACATTTACATTTTGTAGTCCATTGTATAATTTAAATAAACATAAATGCAAATTTCGCATGTGGAAAAAGTAAGTACACCCCTACATTTATCACTACTTCAAACACCTAAAATTAGAATCAGGTGCACCAGCTCAGGTGCAAATGATTAGAACATCGTTAGAGAGGATTTTGAAGGAACCTGTCTTATTTAAACCTCAGACATTTAGTTTGGTTTGCTCTTTGTTGTTGAAGTGTGCGGCGTCACCATGCCCAGATCAAAAGAGCACTCTGAGGCCTTCAGAAAGAAGGTTATAGATGCCTACGAGTCTGGGAAGGGGTTTCAAAAGATCTCCAAACAATTTGAAATCAATTATTCGACTGTCCGGAAGATCATCTACAAGTGGAGAAGATTCCAAACAACTGCCAACTTGTTCAGGCCAGGCCGCCTCAGCAAGTTCAGCCCGAGAGCAGACCGCAAGATGATGAAAGAAGTCTCTAAGAACCCCAGCATGTCATCACGGGACCTACAGGTAGCTCTTGCCACTGTTGATGTCAAAGTGCACGAGTCTACCCTTAGAAAGAGGCTGCACAGATTTGATCTACATGGGAAGTGTGCCAGGAGGAAACCTTTGCTGTCCAGAAAGAACATCAGGGCAAGACTAAAGTTTGCCAATGAACACCGAGGCAAAGACCAGCACTTCTGGAACAATGTGCTCTGGACAGATGAGTCAAAGGTGGAGCTTTTTGGCCACAGTACCAGAAGACATGTTTGGCGAAAACCAAAGACAGCATTTGACCACAAGAACCTGATACCAACTATAAAGCATGGTAGTGGAAATATTCTGGTTTGGGGCAGCTTTGCTGCATCAGGGCCTGGGCAGCTCACTATCATATAATCCACGATGAATTCTTCATTGTACCAGAGGGTGCTTGAGGATAATGTGAGGCCATCTGTCGGAAAGTTGAAGCTCAACCGAGGGTGGACCTTGCAACATGACAATGACCCTAAACATACCAGTAAATCCACCAAGGAATGGCTGAAAAGAAAGAAATGGAGGGTTCTGGAATGGCCAAGTCAAAGCCCGGATCTAAATCCCATCGAGATGTTGTGGGGGGATTTGAAACGAGCTGTGCATGCAAGAAACCCCTCAAACATCGCACAGCTGAAAGAATTCTGCATGGAGGAGTGGGCAAAAATTTCTCCCAGTCGATGTCAGAGACTGGTAGACAGTTATAAGAAACGCCTACTTGAGGTTGTTTCTGCCAAAGGGGGCAATACCACCTATTAGAGCCAAGGGTGTACTTACTTTTTCCACATGCGAAATTTGCATTTATATTTATTTAAATTACACATTGGACTACAAAATGTAAATGTTTCATGATATTTGTTATATTATATCACCTTTCTCTATTAATATTGTTGAAATGAAGATCAAATAGCTGTATGTTGAAATATGTTGAAAAAGTCAAAGCTTTACATGGAGTGTACTTACTTTTTCACGTGACTGTATAGAAGATAATGTTAAAAAAAATGAGCCCTATCTTCCAATGGTAAAAAAATCCTTCAAAAAATTCCTGGATCGGGAATAATATCCTGAGCTTCACCAAAAACTAATCAATTCTTCCTTATCCCAAGGGCAATCATCCCACCAACTTTCATCCAAATCCGTTCAGAACTTTTCCAGATATCTTGTTCACAAACACACACACACGAACACGAGTGAATGCATTACTCCCTGGTGGGAGTAACTAGAACGGCACTGAGTAGAGAGCAAACCTCCGCCTGGTTGGCCATATCACTCAATGGTGAAGATTCATTAAAAAAAAATTCTACTAGCCGGATCCAGATCTTCACCAAAATCGAATCGATTCTTCCTTGTCACACACACAACCTGTCCAACAAGTTTCGTCCAAATCCGTCCATAACTTTTTGAGATATCCTGCTATGTATCGTTTTTGCCCCGATCTCCCAATGGTGAAGAATCACTTAAGAAATTCTAGTAGCCGAATCCGGATCTTCACCAAAATCGAATCATTTCGTCCTTGTGACATGTCCTACCTCTGTGCCAAATTTTGTCCGAATCCGTCAACAACGTTTTGAGATATTTTGTTCACAAACGGACAAACAGACAGACTGACAGGGGTGAAAACATAACCTCCATCCACCTTTGACGGCGGAGGTAGCAAACCACTTTTTGTGTTGCCCTGTGGACTCGGGCACACAACTTTATTCGGGGTTACTTCATCTGGAATAATTTTGCTGTAGAGTTGCAAAAGAAAACTTTGGAACTTTAATCAGAACTTCGCAAAACAGAGTAAGTTCACAAAGCAAGGGGGACCAAACACGTGTTGTATTTCCTCCCAAAGCAACACTAAGATATCTCCTCTAGGATGACACATCACACAGCCTCGTACAGACTTCCCATAATGTCGTGGCCACTTCCGCCCTTCTCACTTCTCAGCCTCAGGCGCCACGCCCCCTCAGCCTCAGGCGCCACGCCCCCTCATCCTACGTCAGTTCCCCTCCCCGATGGGCGTGGCCAACTCTAACTCGAAAGGGCCTCTGTTACCTTTCGGTGCTGGTTAACAATATTTACCACCCGGTTACATTTGCAAATACATTTTACTTGTGTTATCCGCACAAAGCCAGAGTTCTCCATCTTATACTCCACTCAACTCTTCAACCTGATATTCACCTTCCACTTCCTCCGATAAGATGTTGGTTTGAATGAATAAGAAGTATCAAATGTAACATTTGTATTCTCTTTTTCAGATAAACATTGCGGGTTGTTCGGACAATCTTCACTTCTAAACATGATTCTTCTGATGCACCCTTGGTTCGTCTGTTCCCGGGAATTCGCCAAGAAGCTGATGACCATATATCCTTACCAGTCGGTGATTGTAAGATTCAGTCATTCCTTGTTCAGCACAGAGCTGCAGGTTTGCATCGTTGCTGGGAGCACAGGTGTCTCTGATTCAGTGTCCCATATTGGTTAAAGCAGGAATTTGGAACGTGTTCATGATGCCGACGATAGTTCGTGTGCTCTACATGAAGGGCACCGTGGAATTTTTAATGTCCAACAACTAATGCTGGCAGAAGAGACAGCCGGCTTAACGCCCATCCAATGGAGGGCACACACACACATTGATGAATCTCCCTGCCTGTGAGACACCACGATGGCAGTTTATAGCTGGTAGGAGATTCAAACACAGCCTTGGCAGTTAAGAGTTAATAAGTTAATAAATACTTAATAAGTTAAGAGTTAAGAAGGTTAATACACCCCAGATCCACTTTTTTGAAATACCGACTTCTTTCCTGGAAGTCCTAGCAGTGTCCATGTGTTTTATACCTCTCCCAACCCCCTCCCACCCCCTACGCATGCCTCCTCCCCCCCAAGCCCTCAAGCCCTCTCCCTCCCACAGATCTCCCGATGTCCCTGCTCTCAAATGTTGTACTTGTGTGCTTCCCTCTCTCTCCCCATCTTGTCTCCCGCTCCTTTTATTGTATGTTTTGTGTGTCCGTTTTTTTTTTGTGATTGATATTAGCTCTTACATGAGCCGCGATCTTGTATACAAAAAAGAAAAGAAAAAAAAATCGGCAATTGCACATACAATCTCTACCAACAAACCAACAAACACAAACAATCCACTCAACAAACAAATTATAATTAATTAATTAATCCCAACAAACCACTGCCACCAGTGACGTCATTAATTGTACTCCGCTCCTTTCCTATTCCTTCTCTCGGCACTTCATGACGTCATCGTCGGGCACGTAAGAGTGCCCAGCGAAGACGCGCATTTTTTTTTTTTGTATACAAGATCGAGGCTCGTGAAAGAGCGAACATTAATCACACAGAAAGACAAACCGATACATGAAACATATAACATCGGGAGCGGTAGACAAGATGGGGAGAGAGGGGGAAGGACACAAACACAACATTTGAGAGCAGGGACCGAGACACATGGAGACATCGAGAGATGAAAGGGAGTACTCGGTTTGTTTCTTGTTGTACACCGCACCATTCCTATCCCATCTCCAGGCATTGCAAATCGTCATTGCCGGGCACCGAAGGGGGCTCGGCAATGACGAACGCTGAAAGGGAGTACTCAGTTTTCACTCTGGTTGTTTGTTTTCTTGTTTGTTTTCTTTCTTGTTTGTTTATCCAGGCGATATCCCAGCCATCCTTTGAGCTAGGAAGCTGAAATCTGGGCACAATAGCGAGTAAGTACTAGAGCCTGGTGTTGGCTAAGCAGTTAGGGTGCGAGCTTGGGATTCTAGGATCCTGGGTTCTCAATCCCAGTCGATCGCTGAATTAACACCAGGGGGGTTCACTCAACCTGTTCATCCTTTGAGGTCGGCAAATTGAGTACCAGTTCACTGGTAATTCCCTGTGTGTCGCAAGAGGCAACTAACGGGGTTGGTGGCAGGAAGGGCATCCGGGCAGGAAGGGCATCCGGCCATAAAACATTGTTTCAAAAAGGGGACCACGGTGCCTGAAAAAGGCCAACCCCTGCTCTGCAGGGAAAAATGGCCTCTAAAGGCAGTTCCATTGAGTAAGTACTTTAGCATAAACAGTATTTTGGTTTTTTTGATTAAACAATTAATTGATTAGTTACTTAATTATTATCGATTAATTAAGTACTTGTACATTTTCTTTCTCTTCTGGCCATTATCTCAGGAATCTTTTGAGCTCGGAAGCTGATATTTGGACATGACAATGACCAAGTCATTTGGCTGTAAAGGGTATTTTTTATTTATTGATTAATCAATTAATCGATTAGTTATTTAATTATTCGATTAATGGCTTAATTGATTTTTATTTTAAGTTACACATTCAGACGAAACGGTGGTGGTTGAGGTATTGTGTTAGACAATTGATTATTTATTTTATTATTTTATGATTATTATTTATTTATTTTGATTATTCATCATTTATTTATTTTCTTTCTCATCTGGGCAATATCTCAGACACCTTTTGAGCTAGGAAGCTGATATTTGGACACTACAGTGACCAAGTGATGTTGCTATAAATGATATTTTTGATTTATTGATTAATCAATTAATCAATTAATTATTTAATTGATTAATGACTGATTTAATTAATTTTCTAAAAGTTACAGCTTCGGATGAAGCACTGGTGGCTTAGGTATGCCATTAGCCAATTGATTAAGAAAATATTTCATGATCATTATTTATTTATTTTAATTATCAATTAATCAATCAATTATATTGTACACCTCTCCCCCCAAATAGTCTCTAAGAGCCGCATGGCGGTATTGGCGGGCGCTCCTGCAAAGCAACTAGATGATGTTATTTACTTATTTGGCATGGGGGTGGTTTACTTTGAATTTTTCTGTACTAGTTTTGTTTTCTTTCTTGCTTGTTTGTTTGTCCAGGCGATATCTGTCCGGTGTTTGTCTGGGCCTAGCATCCTTTGAGCTACGAAGCTGAAATTTGGGCACAATCCTAGGATATCCTGTCAACATGTTGTGGTTAAAATAAGTTGAAGTGTTGATGATTAATCTTTGAAAGTGACATGACTAAATTTTTATCTTGTATGAAAACTATTCCTTCACCATGTTGAACGTATGAAGAAGGAACAGGAGTCGAAGCCAACAGACTGGGAATATGCTACCTGCTAAAGTAAGTTACGATTTCTATTTTGGTTGAGGCAACATATGAGATTAAAATAATCACCAATTGCCTCTTCATACGGTGTATGAAAATGTAGCTTCCTTTGAATGCAAGTTAATGAGTTATGCTGCTAGTCGAGAAAGTTGGGGATGGTCGAGATGCTTGTCATTGAAAGAAGAGATAATCGAGCAAGGTGGGGGAAAGAAGAGTTGAGAGAGAAACTTGTTCAGTCTCCGAACAAACCACACTCTGCCGTCAGTGACGTCATTAGTTGTACACAGCTCCTTTCCTATTCCATCTCCAGGCGCTGCATGACGTCATTGCCGGGCACAGGGGGGGGCCCGGTGATGACGCAAACTGAAAGGGAGTACTCAGTTTTCACTCCGGTTTCTTGTTACTTGGCAAAAAAAAAATTTTTTTTTTGCAGGTATGTTGATCACTCCGGTGTGTGTGTGTGTGTGTGTGTGTGTGTGTGTTTTTGTTTGTTTGTTTGTCTGTCTGTCTGTCTGTCCGCTCACTTATACTTGCCTACAGGTCACAATTTAAAACTGATCTTCACGAAACTTCACTAAATGGTAGAGTTCATGGTCCGACAAAATACTATATATTTTTGAGGTCAAAAGGTCAAAAGGTCAACATATGCCAAAGGTCAACCAAATTTTTTCAAATTACTAAAATCCTCAATTTTAATCCGATTGACTTGAAATTTGAATAGGAGGTACATATCGGCTAACTGAAACCAACTACCAACTATTTTTGAGATCAGCATAGGCCAAAAGGTCAACTTAGGCCAAAGGTCAACAACCATTTCAAATTTTAAAAATCGTCAATTTTCATCCGATTGACGTGAAATTTGAATAGGATGTACATATCGGCTAACTGAAACCAACTACCAACTATTTTTGAGATCAGCATAGGCCAAAAGGTCAACTTAGGCCAAAGGTCAACAACCATTTCAAATTTTAAAAATCGTCAATTTTCATCCGATTGACTTGAAATTTGAAAAGGATTTACATATTGGCTAACTGAATGCAACCACCAACTATTTTTGAGATCAGCATTGGGCAAAAGGTCAACATAGGCCAAAGGTCAACAACCATTTCAAATTTCTAAAATCCACAATTTTCATCTGATTGACTTGAAATTTGAATAGGATTTTCATATCAGCTAACTGAATTCAACCACCAACTATTTTTGAGATCAGCGTAGGCTAAAAGGTCAACATAGCCCAAAGGTCAACCACTTTTTTTTAATTTCTAAAATCCTCAATTTTCATCCAATTCACTTGAAATTTGAATGGGATTTACATATCAGCAAACTGAATTCAACCACGAACTATTTTTGAAAACAGCACATGCCAAAAGGTCAACATAGACCAATGGTCAACAACCATTTCAAATTTCTAAATCATCAATTTTCATCCGATTGACTTGAAATTTGAAAAGGATTGACATAATGGTGGACTGAATTCAACCACCGACTATTTTTGAGATCAGCTTTGGCCAAAAGGTCAACATCGGCCAAAGGTCAACAACAATTTCAAATTTCTAAAATCCTCAATTTTCATCAGATTGACTTGAAATTTGAAAAGGATTTACATATCGGCAAACTGAATTCAACCACAAACTATTTTTGAAATCAGCCGATGCCAAAAGGTCAACATAGGCCAATGGTCAACAACCATTTCAAATTTCTAAAATTGTCAATTTTCATCCGATTGACTTGAAATTTGAAAAGGATTTACATATCGGCTAACTGAATTGAATCACCAACTATTTTTGAGATCAGCATAGGCCAAAAGGTCAACATAGGCCAAAGGTCAACCACTTTTTCAGAATTTCTAAAATCCTCAATTTTCATCCGATTGACTTGAAATTTGAATGTGATTTACATATCAGCAAACTGAATTCGACCACCAACTATTTTTGAGATCACCATGGGCCAAAACAGCAACATAGGCCAAAAGTCAACAACAATTTCAAATTTCTAAAATCCTCAATTTTCATCCAATTGACTTGAAATTTGAAGAGGATTTACATATCGGCGAACTGATTTCAACCACCAACTATTGATGAGATCAACATAGGCCAAAGGTCAACAACAATTTCAAAAATCCTCAATTTTCATCCGATTCACTTGAAATTTGAATGTGATTTACATATCACCTTACTGAAAGCAACCACCAACAATTTTTGAGGTCTACATCCACTTCAAACCACTGCTCGTGCACCGCACGACTTGGACGGGGACCTGGTGGTAGCCAGGTGGTAGCCAGGTTGACCACCGCGTGAAAGGTCAACATAGGCCGAATTTCTAAAATTGTGAATTTTCATCCGATTGACTTAAACTTTGAAGACGGTTTGCATATCAGGTCACTGAATTCAACCACTAATTATTTTTTAGGTCAAAAGGATGCCCCACTGAGTGCCGTGCTACTTTGTTCTGTTTTGCCAAGTGTCACTCTGTGAGTGATTTTTCATTTGCTTGTTTGTTTGTCTGTCCGCTCACTTATACTTGCCTACAGGACACAATTTTAAACCGATCTTCACGAAACTTCACCAAATCGTAGAGTTTGTGGTCCGACAAAATCCTATATATTTTTGGGGTCAAAAGGTAAAAAGGTCATCATAGGCCAAAGGTCAACCACCTTTTTCAAATTTCTAAAATCCTCAATTTTCATCCGATTGACTTGAAATTTGAATAGGATATACATATCGGCAAACTGCATTCAACCACTAACTATTTTTGAGATTAGCATGGGCCAAAAGGTCAACATAGGCCAAAGGTCAACAACCATTTCAAATTTCTAAAATCCTGAATTTTCATCCGATTGACTTGAAATTTGAATAGGATATGCATATTGGCTAACTGAATTCAACCACCAACTATTTTTGATATTAGCTTAGGCCAAAAGGTCAACATAGGCCAAAGGTCAACCACTTTTTTTTGAATTTCTAAAATCCTCAATTTTCACCCGATTGACTTGAAATTTGAGTAGGATTTACATATCGGCTTATTAAATTCAACCACCTACTATTTTTGAGATCAGCGTGGGTCAAAATGCCAACGTAGGCCAAAGGTCAACCAATTTTTTTAATTTCTAAAATCCTCAATTTTCATCCGATTGACTTGAAATTTGAAGAGGATTTTACATATCGGCTAACTGAATTCAACCACAAACTATTTTTGAGAATAGCTTCGGCCAAAAGCTCAACATAGGCCAAAGGACAAACACTTTTTTCAAATTTCTAAAATCCTCAATTTTCATCCGATTGACTTGAAATTTGAATAAAATTTACATATCGGCTTACTGAATTCAACCACCAACTATTTTTGAGATCAACATGGGCCAAACGGTCAACATAGGCCAAAGGTTAACAACCATTTCAAATTTCTAAAATCCTCAATTTTCATCCGATTGACTTGAAATTTGAAGAGGATTTGCATATCGGTTAACTGAATTCAACCACCAACTATTTTTGATATTAGCTTAGGCCAAAAGGTCAACATAGGCCAAAGGTCAACCAATGTTTTCAAATTTCTGAAATCCTCAATTTTCATCCAATTGACTTGAAATTTGAAAAGGATTTTCATATCACCTTACTGAAAGCAACGACCAACAATTTTTGAGGTCAACATAGGCCAAAAGGTCAACATGGGCCGAATTTCTAAAATTGTCAATTTTCATCCGATTAACTTAAACTTTGAAGACGGTTTGCATGTCAGGTCACTGAATTCAACCACTAATTATTTTTGAGGTCAAAAGGATGCTCCACTGAGTGCCATGCTACTTTGTTCTGTTTTGCCAAGTGTCACTCCATGAGTGGTTTTTCATTTGTTTGTTACTTGGAAAAAAAAATAACTTTTTTGACAAGTATGTTGATCACTCCGGTTTGTGTGTTTGCGTGTGTGTGTGTGTGTGTGTGTGTGTGTGTGTGTGTGTGTGTGTGTGTGTGTGTGTGTGTGTGTGTGTGTGTTTGTCCGCTCACTTATACTACAGGTCACAATTTAAAACCGATCTCCACAAAACTTCACCAAATGGTAGAGTTCGTGGTCCGACAAAATCCTATATATTTTAGAGGTCAAAAGGTCAAAAGGTCAACATAGGCCAAAGGTCAACCACTTTTTTCGGAATTTCTAAAATACTCAATTTTCATCCGATTGACTTGAAATTTGAATATCATTTACATATAAGGTAACTGAATTCAAACACCAGCTATTTTGGAGATCAACATAGGCCAAAAGGTCAACATCGGCCAAAGGTGAACAATCTTTTCAAATTTCTAAAATCCTCAATTTTCATCCGATTGACTTGAATTTGAAGGCGATTTGCATGTCAGGTCACAGAATTTAACCACCAATTATTTTTGAGGTCAAAAGGATGCCCTCCTGAGTGCCATTCTACCTTGTTCTCTTTTGCCAAGTGTCACTCTATGAGTGATTTTTCATTTGTTTGTCTGTCCGCTCACTTATACTTGCGTACAGCTCACAATTTAAAACCGATCTTCACGAAACTTCACCAAATGGTAGAGTTCGTGGTCCGACAAAATCGTATATATTTGTGAGATAAAAAGGTCAACATAGGCCAAAGGTAAACCACTTTTTCGGAATTTCTGAAATCTTCAATTTTCATCTAATTGACTTGAAATTTGAATAGGATTTTCATATCAGCTAAATAAATTCAATCAGCAACTATTTTTGAGATCAGCCTTGGCCAAAAGGTCAACATAGGCCAAAGGTCAACAACCATTTTAAATTTCTAGAATCCTCAATTTTCATCCGATAACTTGAATGATAAGGTAACTGAATTCAAACACCAACTATTTTGGAGATCAACATAGGCCAAAAGGTCAACATCGGCCAAAGGTGAACAATCTTTTCAAATTTCTAAAATCCTCAATTTTCATCCGATTGACTTGAATTTGAAGGCGATTTGCATGTCAGGTCACAGAATTTAACCACCAACCAGAATTTAACCACCAGAATTTAAATTTAACCAGGTGAATAGGATTTTCATATCTGCGAGCTGAATTCAACCACCAACTATTTTTCAGATCAACATAGGCCAAAAGGTCAACATAAGCCAAATGACAACCACTTATTTTTTAACTTCTAAAATCCTCAATTTTCATCCACTTGACTTGGAATTTGAATAAGATTTTCACATCAGCTAACTGAATTCAACCACCAACTATTTTGGAGATCAACATAGGCTAAAAGGTCAACAATGTTTTCAAATTTCTAAAATCCTCAATTTTCATCCGATTGACTTGAAATCTGAATAGGATTTGCATATCAGCAAACTGAATTCAACCACCAACTATGTTTTGAGATCAACATAAGTCACAAGGTCAAGATAGGCCAAAGGTCAACCACTTTTTTCGGGATTTCTAAAATCCTCAATTTTCATCCGATTAACTTCAAATTTGAATAGGATTTTCATATCAGCTAACTAAATTCAAACAGGAACTATTTTTGAGATCAACATCGGCCAAAAGGTCAACATAGGCCAAAGGTCAACCACTTTTTTCGGAATTTCTATAATCCTTAATTTTCATCCGATTGACTTGAAATTTGAAGACTTTACATATGAGCAAAATAAATTCAAACGGCAACTATTTTTCAGATCAACATAGGCCAAAAGGTCAACATAGGCCAAAGGTCAACCACTTTTTTTTCTCTAAAATCCTCAATTTTCATCCGATTGACTTGAATTCTGAATTGGATTTGCATATCAGCTTACTGAAACCAAGCACCAAATATTTTTGAGATCAACATAGGCCAAAAGGTCAACATAGGCCAAAGGTCATCCACTTTTTTGGAATTTCTAAAAACCTCAATTTCGATATTTCGGCCATCCTTTGAGCCAGGAGGCTGAAATTTGGGCACAATAGTGAGCACGAGTTTTGGCAAAAACAGGATTTTTTTATTCTTTGATTAATCAATTACTTGATTACCAATTACCGCTATTGTTTGTACTGTATGCATACGCTCTGAACCAATCAGCGCTGTTTACTCCGCCTTCGTTTTGCAGCAGGATGAGAGCCTCCTACCTCGTCTCCCACAGATGCTATTTAGGAGTAAGAGCAAAGCTGGAGTTACAGCAATTATTATTTTTATTTACAAAATAATGTTTAACATCTGTATTATTATTAGCGCTATTACCGAAACCCCAATGAAGCTCTCACATGCCGCTCATGAGTAAGGAATAATGTTGGCAGGAACGCATATCCTTATTACAAACAATGGTATAATGACCTCTTTTAGCGCATTTTCGATTAGCGCTCTCTTCTCCAGGAACACATCCTGAGCTCTAAGCGACGTCCTGCTGTTTTTATTATGGTGATGTAAGGCTTGTACATTTCTCAGATGCAGGACAAGGGCATGAAGAGACATTAGTGTAATTTTACAAAAATTTTGATATTAGTACATAATAGACAAAGCAACATTAATATATGGGATTTAAACCTGGAATCGCAGAATCATGAGCCATGTTTGTTCTTTGATGGGGGAGGAGGGAGAACAAGCAAACCCTTATTTTGTTCCTCAAAAACATCTATTTCTTAACACATTAATCACTTAAAAGCCATTTATTTAGTTTAGCACATGGAAATTAACAGATGGATGTGCCAGCATCTTGTTGGACAACAGAAAAGTCATGATATGAACTAAAGGCTTGTGAAATACTTGTCCCCAGGCAGTGGATTTGGGAATGCCCAGCAGTATTCCAGTTTGACACTGTTCTGGCAGAACAGGTGGCAGAGTTCAAAGTTTTGGCGTCGAAAATTGGGGGCTCTCAGCACTGCAACATCATAAACAGCGCCATCATGTAAGTGTGAAAACTTCATTCTTGATATTCCTCAAGTCCAGACAATGATTTCTGGACTTGGCCGTTCGTCGTAACCATTATTATGTTTCTGCACGGTTTGGACCAGTCTTGCCTTGAATATAATTCTCAAATTGTCACGATTATAACATGTTCTGCATGTTTCACGGGACAGCCCATCTTGTGAGTGGATCCGGAAGGTAACGCAACGACCCAAGGACAATAGGATCAAACGCAACATCTCGCTCCTGTTCGACCACTTGGATGCAATGGAACTGGCGGAGCATCTCACTTTCCTTGAATACAAATACTTTCGCAGAATCTTGGTTTGTGAAACAATACATATTTGTTTACTCCAATATTTCTCACTGCTGAAATTATTTCGACAAGCAGCTTGACACAGCTACAAGCAGCTTGACATAGAATTGACTTCCTGTGTACAGTATAGTGGTGTTGGGGACTTCACTGACTGTGTGATTGTATAAAGTCCTCTTTCAATCCTGTTTTTAAATTAATTATCCTTCCTTATCCAAACTTCCAGATAAATCTCATCTGTACTTTTCAGGGTGAATCCTTAATTTTGCATTCTTTGATTTAAAAAATCACCTTGTATTGCAGAAATATTGCACAAAAACATGAGATGAGCATTATTTTTGAGTTTTCCTGAATTTAGCTGTGTTTGTTACCCATGTGCGAAGTGAAAAGCGGGGTTAAGCAATAATTGTTTCACTTTGTTTGTCCATCTACAGACATTGGTCTATGATCGAGGAACACCTTCATTTCAATTTAATGTTATATTTTGAACGACCCTCGTGTTGGCTTAGCGGTTAGGGTGCCGGCTTGGGATCGTAGGATCCCGGGCTCAAATCCCGGTGGATCGTTGAATTAACGCCAGGGGGGTTGACTCAGCCTGTCATCCTTCTGAGGTCGGCAAATTGAGTACCAGTTCACTGGTAATTCCTTGTGTGTCGCAAGAGGCGACTAACAGAGTTGGTGGCAGGAAGGGCATCCGGCCATAAAACATTGCTTCAAAAAGGGGACCACGGTGCCCAAAAAAAGACCTACCCCTGCTCTGCGGGGGGAA
Organism: Myxine glutinosa; assembly: GCF_964187855.1. Classification (NCBI taxonomy): domain Eukaryota; kingdom Metazoa; phylum Chordata; class Myxini; order Myxiniformes; family Myxinidae; genus Myxine; species Myxine glutinosa. Next base: position 84,799,976 of record NC_136264.1, on the reverse strand, counting down.
ATGGCCTCTAATAAAGGTGGTGGTTATATTTTGAACACTGTAGAACATGAATCGGAACATAAACCTGCAGTTTAACGAAGCAGTACTTTCACTCTGAATTTGGCAAATTATTGTATGGAATCTTGTCCCGATCGGGCATGCGCACAGATGTGTAAAATAATTGTTTTTAGTCTGTCCGCCTTTCTGGCACTCAAACAAAATTTGAAATCATTCCAAACAGGAAACTTACTGTTTTAAGGGATGTCATAAAGGACACAAACAGGCACGAACAACTATTTTAACGTGTTAAATAAAGTGGTGTACAAGTCAGGAGACGACGATGGTTCACGAGCGAGCGGTATTCAATGACAAAGGACGGACTATAACCGAAACAGGCCTGGACAGGCCAGGCTTGGAAATGTCAGAACGAAGGTTACTGACCTTGAAATGAGATAGAAAATAATGTATAACAGTTATGAGGTTAGTTAGCTACACAATACCGAAAATTCGGTGAAAAAAAAATGAAAAAGGAATAAATAATAATAATAAATAAATAAAGAAGTAAAAAAATTAAAAAATTAAAAATCGAGCTCCGTGGGGCTTGACACATGACATTGGCCCAACCAAATATCGAAACTCCTATCAGATTCCACCAAACCCCTCGGAGAAGATGTAGCTTGAACTCGATTACCCCCTAAAAAGACATCTTTTTCGGGCGTGGCTCCGCCCACAATGGGCGCAATATGCCCACTCTAGGCAGGACACAACTAGGTCATGATATCAACCTCCCACCCAAGTTTCATCAAGATCGGATGATGTCATCGGGTAGTTATGCTGCGGACAGACAGACACACACACACACAGACAGACAGACACACACACATGACGAATATAGTGGTCACTTGATAACTCGTGAACCAAAAATAAGGCGTGTCAACGGCGGGACGGGGAGGGGGGGGGGGGGGAATGTTCTACAGCCTTTAAATCCTTCATTTAATTTCAATTGAATTATATACTTGATCACTGTAGAACACAAATTGCCTCCTGGTCACTTCCAAAAACCTTCAGTCGAGCACCGTGGTTCCCAACCTGGGGGCCATGGTGTATTTCTCGGGGGGCCATGGAGTAATTTGCCGGAGGCAATGCAAGATGAATTCCTGGATCTCCGAAACGATTCATTTGCCAAAGACACATTCGAAGAGAAGAGCTTGACGGAGTTTTGGGTGGGAATGGGTCGCTACCCTAATATCAGCCAGATAGCTATTCGGGTGCTTCTGCCATTCTCGTCTACATATCTCTGCGAAGCGGGGTTTTCCACGCTGTTGAATATCAAATCGAAACAGCGTAATCGGCTCCACATGGAAGATGACCTCCGCTGTGCCCTGACTGTGACTCAACCACAGATACCCCAATTGGTAGCGAAAATGCAATTTCAACCATCCCACTGAGTTTTTAATTCACTTTTACGGCGCATGCACCACGTCCCTAGTTTTGATTACCTGAGTTGTTGTCGAATTGAGTTTCTTTTTGTGAGATTATAACACACTGCGTTAAATACAGACACAGCAGAGATTTTTAGTTTTCACATATTCTTGACTTGGAACCTTTTCATACAGTTTTCTTGTGTGACAGTTCTATTTTATGCTGTCCATAGTGTTGCTACTGATAATATTAAAATCTCATATCAAACATGCATCATTCGAGCGACGTTGCTTTATTTGCTTCTTCCAAAAACGATGTAGTTGGGAGCCAGTAAGGAACAGAAAAAAACTATGGAACTAAATGTTCATGTTGGCTACTTGGAATTCCTCATTTTCTGTGTAATAATTTACCAATTCTCATACAAACAAAATAGCCAATTAAAGGAAAAAACACCTCTCAGAATGCATCACAGAGCATCTAGAAATAAAAAAAATTCTGGGGGGCATGCACCCAGAGCCCCCTAGCCTGCTTATACGTGCTTTGCCCCTCGACCCTCGCGAAAGGGAGGGGGGTGCTGGGGATGTGCTCTGGGAGCCAAGGGGGCCATAACACAAAAAGGTTGGGAACCCCTAGTCTAGCAGTATTGGACAAAATATTACAGCAGCATTGTACACCACTTTGACCAATCATATGTTCTGGTTTTCCTCTCGGCGTTGAGGCGGAATATCGAGATTCAGACAAAATGGAATCTCGTCGGAAATATAGATCGTGCTCGGAAAAGCAAAACAAGAGTTTAAAAGACCCTTCCCATGTGTTTTTAACTCTGTAGTTTGTAATAAAACGAATATTGCTTTTTGGACAAAAAGCTGATTTTTCACATGTTATGAATTTGAAAACGTATCGACAAGTATTGCCTTACAGGACTTTAAAGTTAAAGTCCTTACAGGACTAGACTTTAAAGTAATAAACTAAACTACTCGCATAATCATTGACGTAGAAGAAATGCTTTATAGCGTAACATGTACAAACAGGAAATCTCTGAACTCCATTTTTATTTATTCTTATTATAGGCCGCACGCATTTTACGGTTCGTAACTGTACATTTACACAATTCTTGTTGCAGGGAATTTTTTCAAATCACTTCAGAATTTTTCTTGAATAAGTTGCTGAGGTTATGGTGGAGAATGGGAAAAGGAGCATTCCATCTAAGCAAAAACGTGTCAGAACTAGATGGTATTCATAGAATACTTACCCTGCGTAGTCAACTTGTTGTGAGCCAACTCTTCTGTTTTTTTTAAACATTTTTTTCTTTGACTCAATATGGCTGCCAGACCACGTGAGCGATGACATCATAAATATATATTCTCTAATATAATTGTTGCATAGATCACGCTCAATAAATTTCAAACAGATCAGACTAAGCATTGTCCCTGTCGAATTATGACGTCATAATTATGGCACCAATGACTCATCATTAACAACACCTATTCCCCATATGGAGTTCTTTACAATGAGCAACGTTTCAATTTTTTCCATCCAGCGGTTTTGGACATATAGAGGGGCAACATTTTTCGGTTTTTCCAAGATGGCACCTGTAGCACATGACCTATGACGTCATGATTATCATTAAAATATTCTAAAGGAGGAGGCGCTCCTGTGATGAAAATTTCGTGTCCATCAGACCAACAGTTGCTGAAATTTTAAAAATAATGATCGCATGGATAAGTGTTGTATTTGTCGAATTATGACATCATAAAGAATGCACTGATGACAACATCATTAACAAATCTTATTCCCCATGGGGAGTGGTTGACAATGAGCCAGGTCTCAATTTTTTTCCATGGAGTGGTTTCAGAGATATAGAGGTGCGAAGTTTTTCCAAGATGGCGCCTGTACCACGTGACCTATAACATCATAATAATTATTAAAATATTCTACAGGATGGAAAATGGTGAAATGGTGAAATAAAATGGTGAAGTCCTCCTATGGTGAAAATTTCGTATCAATCAGACCAACAGTTGCCGAGAAAATGAATTTTTAAAATGCAGACACGTACACGTATGTAACTGAATGCTTATCCTCGCTTTTCGCTTCGCAAGCGCAGGGTAATAATCAATGTACTGAGATGTCATGTCGGAACTTTGCTGCCAAATTATTTCTGATTGACCTCGGTTTCTTTTTTCAATTGGAGAAACAAGTTCTGTAAGGTTTTCTACAATCTGATAGTGTGACCATAATGCATTCCTTGTTGTTTGGCTGTACCTTTTTCAGTTTTCACACTACAAAAGCTACGTGGTACATGGGAAGATGGTAGATAATCCAACTATGGAGCGTTCCATTGCTTTGTTCAATGGCGTGACTCAGTGGATTCAGCTGATGGTGCTGAGCAAGCCAAATGCGCAGCAACGTGCAGCTATTTTCTCTAAATTCATCTACGTCGCAAAGGTATAAAATTACCAAAACTACCTGGGTATACACCTGGAAGGGGATGGGGCAGAGTGGAAGGGGGTTCATCACCTTTTTGTTGAATATATGCTGGTGAATGTGCCGTTCATGACGTTTCTGAGTTAAATGTGATGCCATCAGGAAGAAGAAGATGCCTTACTACCAACCTCATACACTTCTGTAATTGTTCAAATGTCTGGTGATTGTTTTGTATTTATTTATGCGAATGTGTACTTGTATATAACTGTCATTAATTTAAAAAGGCTTCGGCACAATCGAGCCATTTTTTAAAAATCCATATATATATCTATATATATATATATCTATATATATATATATATATATATATATTGTTACGGGTCTCTCCGTCGGCCTTTTTCCCCTTATCAAGGGGGGATCAACCCCCTTGTCTTTGACTGACCGACGTGAGTCCTGAAGTTGCACAGCTACCCCCAAAGAGGCAGGTGCACAACCTCGTTCGTAACCGCGGACAGATGTTAATTGCCGAGCGGTTTAGCAACCGCGGCACGAACCATTAGCAGAGACTAACCCGATCCTGAACGTTGGCCAAAATCGCGCCACAGGTTTTCAATGAGGGAAATCACAAAGACGACGGATGTGAAGAAGAGGAAGACAGAAGTAGGAAATACGAATATAATTTATTACTACTATTTACAATTCAAAAGAAACCAAGGAGGAGGAAGGATAATAAAATAAAGGCAGAAAGAGGGACGGACAAGAAGGACACAGTGCAACACGAGCTTAACTAAACGGTCTTACTTAAACCCCAGGACAAGACAAAAGACAGACTACAAGCACACTTACACGGGGGATGAAGGCAGGAACGAAGGACTGGAAGGAGAGGAAGGTTCAGCTGGAGCAGAGGAATGGCTGGACGGACGAGGCGGGATCACAAGGCGGGGAGGATGCGGGTGGTTGGTATGATCGCGGCCCAAGTTGAGCAGCCGCCGACTCTCCTCAACCGTCTCTCGTACGGCGACGTTGCTTTGTGGCTGCAACTGCCGTCACCGCTCAAGCTGCCGTGGTCAAAACGGCGATGGTCTCCAAGCTCGTTGGTTCGTGGGAGCTCCCTTGGTCATCCACTTCCTCAATCGTCTCAGGTGGGGGTGCGTCGCGTGCTTCCCAAAGACTCATCTGCCGCATCACTCTCAAAAGGCTTGTGCGGGCGCTTTTATATCGCGCCTCGCGATCAACCCGCGCCACGCCTGTGCTGGTATCTCACCAGTCCTGATTGGCGGGTGGGGGCTCGCTGGCTCCACCTTCCGATGACGATGGCGGAGACACGCCTTTCTTCTCCGAAATTACCTCGTGGCTAATGGTGGAGTGCAGTTGGCAATTGCTGACAAATGGGGAATTGGAAGGGAATCTACCTTATTTCAATTCGGTGCAATGCAGTGTCCATTAATGGAAGACAGAGCCTTAAACTAATACACATAATAAGGAGATAACTACTGAAAAGGGAAATCTATGATTTGCTACGTGATTGTATATGGACTAACTAAGGGACGACCTTTTGACCTTTACACTACGGAGGGTGATATTTACACACAAAAAAAACACAATTCTCAAATCCACAACAATATATATATATATATATTTGCCTAAAACACGCCCAGACACTCACTGATGAACCTCTGAAAGTTTGACGAAGATCCGTTCGGCCAACTCTGAGAAAAATGGCGACACAGACACAGACAGACCAACAGCTCTCTTTTATAGTAGATGATGTAATTGTGTTTCAGAATCTTCTTCATCTTTGCAACTTCAACACCCTGATGGCAGTCGTCGGTGCACTCACGCACAGCACGATTTCTCGACTGAAAGAAACGATGTCCTACATTACTGAGGAAGATAACACGGTACAGTGCCAACGGGTATTCCTGCTGATGTTCGGAGCACCAAGTTATAGTGATCTGGTGCTTTATGGTCATTTTGCTTTATGTCACGCTGTCACTTTCAATGTATCACCTGATGAGCCCGTTTCCGCTTTGCTCTTCTCCAACTACTCAGGGTCGCATCCATTCATTTTCTGCTTTTTCAGGAATCTCTATTGTTTCTTGATTTCCAGGATACAAATTCCCATATTAGCCTGTTAAATGCAATATTTTCGACCCTGATATAACTTTGTCACAGTTTAAGTGTTTAAATCACAGTTCCCAGACTATATTAATAACCTCTCACCTTAATGCCACGAAAGTCAGTAATATGATACATTTCGCATATTTCAGTCATAATAATAATATAATAATAATAATATATATATATATATATATATATATATATATATATTGTTATGAATTTGGTAATGCAACATCTAGAGCTAGGTAGATCTGAATAGGTAGGTATTCGGCTGTCGTGACAGGGACTCTACATGTAATAAGTTATTGATGTTCAGGCGGTTGTCGGGGTAAGATGTATGAGTGTGGATCTACCTGGAGATTCGAGTGTTAAATAGTGAGGGATTAAAGGTAACGCCCCTGTGAGTCTCACCTAGTAATCAAACCTTTGTCCTTTATGGCACTGCAAACCACATAAACATTAGTTAGGTCCTTAGCGCAACATTAAATAATCCCCCTTTCCCTGACAAGGACTTCGTATTAAATTGACAGGAAACCAGGTCAAAAACACCGCCATGATTGGCCGCCACCGTGTACACCTCCAAAGGCCTACAAACCTGGCCGGCACGTGTTATGCCAGGACCGCAGGGTCGCGTAACGGGGGAGATGTCAGGAGTCGCGGGAGGCTTTGATTGGCTGAGGAGTGCGCAATGTGACGTCATCGGCCACCAATATAGGCGACGGTCGGACGCCATTTCAGGAGTTGAGTTGAGTTGAGTTGAGTTCGTGGCAGGCACTGGCAGACGCAGGCAGGCACCAGAGAGTTGAGCGGTGGTGGAGAGTTGGAGAGGACACGCCATTCCAGTCGCAGTTCGAGTGCAGTTCGGGTTGTAGGGAGTCGCAGGAGACACACGAGAGCACACCCAGTTGGCACTGAGCAGTTCGTTGGCACTTGGCTGCCAGCACTCCCGCGTCGAGTCGAGTGGAGTTGAAAGGAGTCCTTCCTGTCCCTGGTCAAGTGGAGCCGCTGGCCTGCGTCGGACGCGTGGTGCTTGGAGCGAGGGGCCTCGTGGTGTGCGATCGGGCCGGAAGGAGCGGTGCTGGACACCAACAATACAAGACGACAAAGACAGATAAGCCCGATCTCCGCGTATATTTTGAACGACGGGACGTGTTATTTTCGTGATTAATCTCCCTCGTTTGTGTTTGCTGTCAGTCGTGTGGGGACGTCCCGATTTAGGTTTATTAGAGTTATTAGATTTACCGGCGGGCTTTTTCACTGGCTTTACTTTTCCTAATAAACCCTTATATTACTTTTTGTACATAATATCTGAACGCAGTTTTCCTGGGTGTTTGATTTTAATAGATAAGGTTGCGGAGCCTTCGCTGCGCCCCGCCATTCCGCGCGTTGGTGTTGAACTTGAGTCCGCCATTGAGTTTTCGCCTCGGGAGTTAAAGTCTCGCAATTTGGTCATCCGTAACTGTGGTGTTAATCACAGTTGCGTAACAAGTGGTGTCAGGAGTGTAGGATTCGAATCCGTCGGACAAATTTTTTTGTCCGCGGCGAGACATCGACACGGTCGGGCGTACATTGCGTCCGACGTTCGAACGCAAAATTTGGATAGGCGAGGCGGAGAAATTTAATAATCAATTGGGCATACGGAGCGCGATATCGCGTCTTCGTCAAATTTAAATTGTGTTTTTGGTATTAAAATAAATACGCGCGCGGGAAACAACCTTCCGAAAGGCGGATGTCGGAGGTCGACGAAATGGAGGTGCGTAGTGAGGCCTCCGTCAGCGTCGGGAGTGAGCCGGAAATGGGGGATATGAAGGATAGCGTTGGAACTTTCCCCGCCGCTGGGACGGCCCCGATAGATCTCCAGACCATAGTAAATTTAATAAATGCTCAGAGGGCCGAGAGTGAGCGAACCAGTCGGGAATTGAATGAAAAAATTGAAGGAATGGAAAGAAAAATGGAGTCCCAAGGGAAGGAATGTAGGGAAGGAATGAAGGGAATGAGTGATCGATTGGAGGAACAAATTGAAGGGATGGAAAGTAAAATGGAGTCCCAGGGGAAGGAATGGAGGAATGAAATAAAGGAAAGGAATGAACAATTGGAAGGAAAAATTGGGGAAATGGCACAGCAGCTGGGGGAACGAATTGATGGCATAGAAGGGAGAGTGCAAAACCAAATTACGGACGGACTGGGGAAATTTGAGGGTAAAGTAGAAATTCAAATGGGGGAGATGGAAAAAGCCATAGGGGTGGAAATTGAATTGAAACGGGAAGAATTAATGTCAAAAATAGAGGAGGGCGTGACCCAGGCTGTCCAAATGGGGGAAAAGTTGGAGGGTCAGATTGGTGCCACAAATGCTCGAATTGATAAAGCAAATGGGGACCTGGAAGGCTATCGGGGCCGGGTGGATGCCAGAATGCTACAGCAGAGTGAGGAATGGGGACTGCTCAACCGACAGGGGGGCAAATTGGCCGAGGAGGTGAGGGGGTTGGAAACCCGCATAAAAGAGCAGGAGCAAGGGTTAATTGAGAAAGGCCTGTGGGGGCCACTAATGGATAATGAAAGGGTGAGTGATTTTATGCAGGAGCGACTGGAGATCTGGGACAATACCATCAAGAAGGAGGTTGGTCGGGTTCAAGAGAGCCTGAAGGAAGAGGTGAGTAGGTCGGTTAAACATCTTCAGGACCAGATTAAAGTGACCCAGGAGACCCTCACCACGAGCCACATTTGGACACCAGAGGCTCCGAAACGGAATACCCAGTTGGGGGGGTGTTTTGGCCCCGGACTGGATTTGGACAGAGAGGAATCGGGGAATAGAGTCTCTGGAAAAACAATCCCCCTCGTACATTTTGACGGATCAGGGAGCCTCGAGGCTTTCCTGACACAATTTGAGTGCGTGTCTCAGCTCAATGGTTGGGGAGAGCGGGAGCGCATGGGGAATCTGGTGGCGACACTGCGTGGGTCAGCCGCCGACGTGTTGAACGTAGTCCCAGAGGGAATATTGACCAGCAAGGCTATTTGTGAGGCCTTGAATAACAGGTACGGGACAGGCGCAAGGTGCGACCTGGTCAGGGCACAGCTGCTGCATCGCAGGCAAAAGCCTAATGAGACGTTGCAGGAGCTGGCCCAGGATATATACCAGTCTGTGAGGATAGCATACAGGGACCTACCAGCACAGGCGTGGGACAAGCTGGCGATAGAAAAATTTATGGCGGCTCTCCCTGATCCTGAGGTCCGGACGTTGGTGGAGTTACAGGACCCACCCACGGTGCACCGGGCAGCGGAATGCGCGGCGAGACTGACCTTTTTGAGAAGGTCGAACCGCGCATCGGAGAGGGCACCTGTGACGGTACGGCAGACCGAGGTGCGGGATCGGGAAAAGCCAGAGGATGACATCGGGCGAATGTTAAGGGGAATCAGCCGCCAGCTGACAAATTTGATGGGGGGACAAATTGCAGGGAGCGAGTCACGACAGGGTGGTCCAGGTTGGCCATCAGGACGGCCTGATTTTTATCGGGCTGGGCCGGGAGAAAGGGGGGCTCCACCTGGCTACCAGAGGGGTCCGTTCTTGGGGACTTGTTTTAGATGTGGGAGAAGAGGGCACAGTCAGAGGAATTGTCGGCAACCATATGGGCCCCCACCTCCTGACAGGCTTCGCAGTCCAGAAAGGAGGGGGCCCCCAGTAGGTCCACAGATGCCAGACAGAGGACCACCACCTCCGCCTGGGCCAATAGAGGTAGAGTGTGCGGGAAACTAGAACGAGCCGAGCATACGGGGCCATGCTCGGCTGGCAAGTGTGTGGAGAAGCGCCCTCCTTTGGTGGAAGTAGTGAATTGCGGACAAATTGGCACGGGTAATCTAAGGGTTAGATGCAAAATTGAGGGAGAATTTTGTGAGGCTGTGGTGGACACTGGAGCCAGTGACACCATTATCAATCCGGGTGTGCTAGACCAGAGTGTTGGAGGCTGGGACAAAATTGATAGGGTAGAAGGACACAGCCTTCAACTGGCTACGGGGGCAACGGCACCAATATTGGGACGCGGAGTGGTGAGGATGGAGTTGGGTGGCCGGGAGGTCAGCGTGGTTGTGTGGGTGGCGGGGGTGTGCGATCAGTGTCTGTTGGGACTGAGTTTCCTGGTGGAACATGACTGCCAATTAGACCTTGGGCGTGGTCATATGTGGTTGGGCACCGAGAGGCTGCAGTTAATGGGACTGGGGGATGACGAGGAGGTGCAGGGGACGTGGCTGGAGGTGCCGCGCACTGTGACCGTGCCTCCCAGGTCCGAGAGAGTCGTGATGGCAGAGTTAGCAGCAGGTGCTCAACCCATTGGCCAGCTGGGGCTAGTGGAGTCGTGGTCCTCGCAGGGGACGGAGGAATTAATGGTGGGTCGCACCCTCATAGACACCCGTGGGCCTATGCTGGCAGTCAGGCTGCTCAACTTGTCCGACAGCCCCCGCACTATAAGGGGCGGAGCCATCGTAGCCAAATGCAGTAGTGTAGTAGAGGTCACCGGAGGAGGTGGATCCACATGCTTGCCAGTACAGCCGGAAGGAGGGCAAAATTTGGGGAAATGTGATTGGTCAGAGGGAGTGCGGGACATGATGACACGCTCTGAAGAGGGCCTAACATCGGAGCAGGTAGAGACGTTGCACAATTTGGTTGGTAAGAACTTGGGTGTTTTTTCTCTCTCCCCCGAGGATGTTGGACGCACGAGTCTCGTCAGGCACAAAATTAGCACTGGCGAGGCTCGGCCTGTTCGCCAACCGCCGAGGCGGCTCCCTTTCGCTAAGAAGGAGGAGGCAGAGGAACAGGTGAGCAAAATGGAAAGGGCCGGGGGTGGTGCTTCGGCAGGTGACTGATGTGGTGTTCAAAATTCAGATGGGCCCGCATGCCCTTCCACAGATAGTTCACGGGGATAGATTGAGCTCCTACATGGGTCGGGAGGCTCCGGAGTGGATTGGAAGGGTGAGGGGGAAATTAGGTGTGGTGGATGGCACTCTTGAACCTGACCAACCTGCAACTACCTGCACTTGAGGTGAGTGTTTTAAGGAGTACTGTCCCAGGCTTCAGGATTTGCTTTGGGAAATTGGGGACATGTAATTTGGAGTTGGGAGGTGAGAGCGAGTGATGACATGGCCGGTGAGGGGATGGAATGGGAGCCACAGTGTCTTGTGGGTGGCGTATGTTTTTGTGTTGTGGTTAGGTGTTTTGATGTGGTCGTGAGAGTGGAACCTGGAGAGTGAGTGATGATTATTGGAGATAATGAGGGGCGATAATTGTGCTTTTTGGAAATGTGCTAATGGAAATGTGTAAGGATTCAATGATTCGAACTGTGAATGGGATTTCACATTGGCAGGCCATGGCAAGCCTTGTAACACCTTTTACACCATCTATGAATTGTACTGAATTGTGCTGAGTTGTGTGGAGAATTGAATGGCAGCGGGGGAGGAAGTGTGTTTTGGGGTCTTGTGGGTGGGGAAGGTGTGTGTGTCCGCAGGTACAGAGCAAGCTCTGAGAAGCGATGCCTGCGGGCCCCCCTCTGCGGCAATTACCCCTGGCAGCCGGTGGTAACTGGAAATTGGAGCTCGTCGGTGGAGGGTCTGGTTGGGCGCCGCGGGGTGAGGAAGTCCCCCGGTGACCCGTGTTGCTGCGCGAAAGCAGGAGGCAAAGGAGCCTGGTGTGTGTGGAGACCCTCACCGGCGAGGTAACGGCGGAAAGGGGCTGTTGGGCTGTCATGGGGCCAAGAGGTAAAGGGGGGGGGGCAATGAACTTGTAAGTCGGTTGACTTGTTTTTGGGACTGCGGGCACCACAGCCTGATGCGCCCCCACCATCTTTTTGTGCGGTACCTCCCCGCTGCCTAGTTGAGGAATGCACACACACGTGAATGACATCAATGCCATGGTCCTGCAGGGGGTGTATTGGAAATAAGTGCTTTGTTGATTTTTGAAATGCCTTGATGACCTATGGAATGAGAATGAGTGGTTAAGGGGTCTGTGTTGCATGAATGTGGGCGAAATCCACCGAGCCGTGTCACTCACCTGTAACATCTGGACAGGGCCCGTGGAAATTTAGTGGGATGCATTGGGGATGGCCCCGCAGGTAAGGTTGTGTCTTGTGGCATCCACCGGGGGACGCGGTCTGTAGACCGGGGTATGTACAAAGGTTAGAGTTTTGAGTTTTGGAAAGATGGTTAAGTTTTGTGGTTAAGTTAGTGTTGTGTGTTGTTGTTTCCTCCCTCCACAGGAACAACGAAGAAGATGTACATACTTGCATGATGGTTAAGGGGTTCAGCATGTTAAGGAAGTGTAGGTAGGTAGTCCGACTCACTTCCCACAGCCCTTCCTGATTTATTTCATAGGTTAATTAAGTGTGTGACAGTAAGTGTTAAGGCTGGAATGGTAGCCCTGCGGTGAACCTTGCAGGAGCTACGGTTCCAGGGGGGGGGCTGTGTTATGAATTTGGTAATGCAACATCTAGAGCTAGGTAGATCTGAATAGGTAGGTATTCGGCTGTCGTGACAGGGACTCTACATGTAATAAGTTATTGATGTTCAGGCGGTTGTCGGGGTAAGATGTATGAGTGTGGATCTACCTGGAGATTCGAGTGTTAAATAGTGAGGGATTAAAGGTAACGCCCCTGTGAGTCTCACCTAGTAATCAAACCTTTGTCCTTTATGGCACTGCAAACCACATAAACATTAGTTAGGTCCTTAGCGCAACATTAAATAATCCCCCTTTCCCTGACAAGGACTTCGTATTAAATTGACAGGAAACCAGGTCAAAAACACCGCCATGATTGGCCGCCACCGTGTGCACCTCCAAAGGCCTACAAACCTGGCCGGCACGTGTTATGCCAGGACCGCAGGGTCGCGTAACGGGGGAGATGTCAGGAGTCGCGGGAGGCTTTGATTGGCTGAGGAGTGCGCAATGTGACGTCATCGGCCACCAATATAGGCGACGGTCGGACGCCATTTCAGGAGTTGAGTTGAGTTGAGTTGAGTTCGTGGCAGGCACTGGCAGACGCAGGCAGGCACCAGAGAGTTGAGCGGTGGTGGAGAGTTGGAGAGGACACGCCATTCCAGTCGCAGTTCGAGTGCAGTTCGGGTTGTAGGGAGTCGCAGGAGACACACGAGAGCACACCCAGTTGGCACTGAGCAGTTCGTTGGCACTTGGCTGCCAGCACTCCCGCGTCGAGTCGAGTGGAGTTGAAAGGAGTCCTTCCTGTCCCTGGTCAAGTGGAGCCGCTGGCCTGCGTCGGACGCGTGGTGCTTGGAGCGAGGGGCCTCGTGGTGTGCGATCGGGCCGGAAGGAGCGGTGCTGGACACCAACAATACAAGACGACAAAGACAGATAAGCCCGATCTCCGCGTATATTTTGAACGACGGGACGTGTTATTTTCGTGATTAATCTCCCTCGTTTGTGTTTGCTGTCAGTCGTGTGGGGACGTCCCGATTTAGGTTTATTAGAGTTATTAGATTTACCGGCGGGCTTTTTCACTGGCTTTACTTTTCCTAATAAACCCTTATATTACTTTTTGTACATAATATCTGAACGCAGTTTTCCTGGGTGTTTGATTTTAATAGATAAGGTTGCGGAGCCTTTGCTGCGCCCCGCCATTCCGCGCGTTGGTGTTGAACTTGAGTCCGCCATTGAGTTTTCGCCTCGGGAGTTAAAGTCTCGCAATTTGGTCATCCGTAACTGTGGTGTTAATCACAGTTGCGTAACAATATATATATATATATACATACATATACAGGGTCCCCATCAGGGAGGTGTGACGATTTTCAGAAAACTCGTACACAGTTATTTTTAGTCGAATTTCAATTTTTATTTTTTTTAAAGACAACATATATAATGCCATGTAATACACTGTAACAAAGACATTTTAAAAATGTAATTCATGTTTCAAAAATGACATCATCTAAATGGTGGCCGTTCTTGTCCAAGAATTCTTGCAGACGTGTGGAAAAGTTCCAGCATTTCTCAGCACAGCAGCATCCCTCAGCAGTTCCAGCATTCTTTCTGCGAACGTAAACCGCCGTACGAAATCATTCTGCTGCAGTTCTTGAACCACCATGATTTTGTACGCGTGATAATGAAGGTCCAAGTGCAAAATTCGACGAACTGATCTGTCTGACATCCGTAGAGCGTGAGCGTGCCGTACCGCTGACCGACGAGGGCTGGCCTCCACAGCTTGTCGAACCCTTTCGATGTTTTCCGGGGTCCTAACAGTTCGATCACCTCCCCGAGCTGCTCCCGGCCTCACAGATCCAGTTGTCCTGAAGTTTTTTACCCACTTCAATATTGTGTTTCGAGACGGAATGGCGCCACGTCGACCAACATTGAAGTGAGTACGAAATCTGCGCTGTGTAAGCACCACCGAACTACCCGTTTGAATAAACGTCTCAACAACAAAGACGCGATGTTCAATCGTCCACAGCTCCATGGCTACTGAAATGGTGCCTAACAACGAGTAACCAACAGCCATCACGCATGCGCTAGACCCCCCACTTGCATTGTTATACCCAATTCAAACATAAATTACATTTTTAAAATGTCTTTGTTACAGTGTATTAAATGGCAATATATATGGTCTTTAAAAAAAAAAAAATTGAAATTCGACTAAAAATAACTGTGTACGAGTTTTCTGAAAATCGTCACACCTCCCAGCCAGACCCTGTATGTATGTATGTATGTATGTATGTATGTATGTATGTATGTATGTATGTATGTATATATATATATATATATATATATATTATATATATATATATATATATATATATATATATATATATATATATATATATATATATATATATATATATATATATATATATATATATATATATATATATATATATATATATATATATATATATAGTCCATGGCTACTGAAATGTATATATATATATATATATATATATATATATATATATATATATATATATATATATATACACACACATACATATACATACAGTCACGTGAAAAAGTAAGTACACCCCATGTAAAGTTTTGACTTTTTCAACATATTTCAACATACAGCTATTTGATCTTCATTTCAACAATATTAATAGAGAAAGGTGATATAATATAACAAATATCATGAAACATTTACATTTTGTCGTACATTGTATAATTTAAATAAACATAAATGCAAATTTCGCATGTGGAAAAAGTAAGTACACCCTTGGCTCTAATAGGTGGTATTGCCCCCTTTGGCAGAAACAACCTCAAGTAGGCATTTCTTATAATTGTCTACCAGTCTCTGACATCGACTAGGAGAAATTTTTTCCCACTCCTCTATGCAGAATTCTTTCAGCTGTGCGATGTTTGAGGGGTTTCTTGCATGCACAGCTCGTTTCAAATCCCCCCACAACATCTCGATGGGATTTAGATCCGGGCTTTGACTTGGCCATTCCAGAACCCTCCATTTCTTTCTTTTCAACCATTCCTTGGTGGATTTCCTGGTATGTTTAGGGTCATTGTCATGTTGCAAGGTCCACCTTCGGTTGAGCTTCAACTTTCCGACAGATGGCCTCACATTATCCTCAAGTACCCTCTGGTACAATGAAGAATTCATAGTGGTTTCTATGATGGTGACCTGCCCAGGCCCTGATGCAGCAAGGCTGCCCCAAACCATAATATTTCCACCACCATGCTTTACAGTTGGTATCAGGTTCTTGTGGTCAAATGCTGTCTTTGGTTTTCGCCAAACATGTCTTCTGGGACTGTGGCCAAATAGCTCTACCTTTGACTCATCTGTCCAGAGCACATTGTTCCACATGTGCTGGTCTTTGCCTCGGTGTTCATTGGCAAACTTTAGTCTTGCCCTGATGTTCTTTCTGGACAGCAAAGGTTTCCTCCTGGCACACCTCCCATGTAGATCAAATTGGTGCAGCCTCTTTCTATGGTAGACTCGTGCACTTTGACATCAACAGTGGCAAGAGCTACCTGTAGGTCCCGTGATGACATTCTGGGGTTCTTAGAGACTTCTTTGAGCATCTTCCGGTCTGCGCTCGTGCTGAACTTGCTGGGGCGGCCTGGCATTTAAATTGCATCTGATGTGGCCTGGCCTGAACAAGTTGGCAGTTGTTTGGAATCTTCTTCACTTCTAGATGAGCTTCCGGACAGTCGAATGATTGATTTCAAATTGTTTGGAGATCTTTTTAAATCCCTTCCCAGACTCGTAGGCATCTATAACCTTCTTTCTGAAGGCCCCAGAGAGGTCTTTTGATCTAGGCATGGTGACGCCACACACTTCAACAACAAAGAGCAAACCAAACGAAATATCTGAGGTTTAAATAAGACAGGTTCCACCAAGATCCTCCCTAACGATGTTATAATCATTTGCACCTGAGCTGGTGCACCTGATTCTAATTTTAGGTATTTGAAGTAGTGATAAATGTAGGGGTGTACTTACTTTTTCCACATGCGAAATTTGCATTGATGTTTATATAAAATTATACAATGGACTACAAAATGTAAATGTTTCATGATATTTGTTATATTATATCACTTTTATCTATCAATATTGTTGAAATGAAGATCAAATAGCTGTATGTTGAAATATGTTGAAAAGTCAAAACTTTACATGGGGTGTACCTACTTTTTCACATGACTATATATATATATATATGTATATATATGTATATATATATATATATATATCCTATATAAATGGCACCTCGCCGCCAATAGAGCATTTAAATTGCATCTGATGTGGCAATATATGTGAATTGTTGTCCCAGCTTTCCAGCTCGATGACTAAAGATGGCATTTGCATTGCTGTCTCCATCCCTAACCCATTTAGAATCTCTTGCGGGCACGCGGCACGGGCAACTTGCCAGTAATAGGCTAATGCTGTCTGCCTGTCTTTTATTCCACCCTGAAATATGGAAACGCTCCTCAGGGAGAAAATATTATTAAGCAAACGATCCTTCAAATTAATTCAAACCTCCAGGAATTATTATAATTTTTTCAATGAGACAAAAATTTTAACCCAGACGGTGTATAGGTAAAAGACCGCTGCCTCTATCACTCCCAATTTTTTTTTTTTCCTGTTAATAAATACAGTATCTGAACCTCCTATTTTGAAACTCTTTCAATCAGCACAATAATAAAAGGCTTCCTTTTACTATTCCTAGTAAGTTTATATATATATATTTAAGAACAACAATAACAGGGATATTTGGACTCTAAATCAGTGTGGCTCTTTGATTATCCCTTATGTGGATTATCACATGGTATGAATCGTCCATCTTACCCATCAGGCATCACCATTAGTCTGTCCCATTAATAGTTAATCTGCTGGCTGATGCTGATCTGATAATTGGGAGGATTTGTTGTCAGTTTGTGATTCGTCAGATCCCACAAAGACAAACCATCGACTTCATAACCCTGCCCTTCATAACCCTTTATTACCCTGCGCTCGCCAAGCGAAAAGCGGGGTTAGGCATCCGGGTGCGTACGTGTGGCGTACGTGCGTGTCTGCATTTAAAAAAAATCATTTTCTCGGCAACCGTTGGTCCGATTGACATGAAATTTTACCATAGGAGGACGTCCGCCTGTTGAATTTTTTTATTCATAATTATAACATCTCCAAAACAGCTCAATGAAAAAAAAATGAAACGAGGCTCATACTGAAGTACTCCCCATGAGGATGTCATCGGTGACATCATTATGACGCCATAATTCGACAAGTACAATGCTTGAACTGATCAGTATGAAAAAAAAAATTCTCTGCAACTGTTAGTCCGATGGACAGGAAATTCTCACCATAGGTGCGCTTCCTCCTGTGAAGTATTTAAATGATACTTATGACGTCATATGTCACGTGGTACAGGCGCCATCTTGGAAAAATCGAAAAACGTTGCACCTCTAAATCTCTGAAACCGCTCCATGGAAAAAATTGAACCATGGCTCATTGTAAAGAACTCCATATGGGGAATAAGTGTTGTTAACGATGACGTCATTAGTGCCTTAATTATGACGTCATAATTCGACAGGGACAATGCTTAGTCTGATCAGTTTGAAATTTATTGAGCGTGATCTATGCAACAATTATATTAGGTCAATTATATTAGGTCATAAACTTGTGAGGTCATCGGTCGCATGGTCAGGTAGCCATATTGGATCAAATAAAAAAACCCTTCAAAAACAGAAGAGTTGGCCCGCACCAAGGTGACTGCGCAGGGTAAGTATTTTATGAGTACCATCTAGTTAAATATCTAGTTTCTAATAGGCTCAACTCTATATTTAGAGCCACATGCATCTGCCACACGACATAGGCCCATGAAGCAGCATTTTGAAACAAATTATTTCTCAGTAAATACATGATCGGATTATTAACTGGAATTGTTAACTCCTATTAGAGAATATTTATATAGGCTGAGGAAGGCTGGTTCTTGCTGATTTTCAAAATAATTTTCAAAATAATTTTCGCATTTTATTTCTCCCAAATGATGTATCATTCCATGAAATGCACCAAAAATTAAGTCAGTAACCCTCGAGACAAAGACACTTTGTCCCATTAATTAGAAAATCCTCTTTTTCAGGAATTGGCAGATCTGACAGACCTTCTGTCCATGTCGGGGAACTTCAGGAAGTACCGTCAAGCCTACGCAAAGTGCAAGAGCTTCAAACTTCCCATCCTTGGAATCCATCTGAAGGACATGATCGCCATCCATGCCACCGAATCTGATTTCCAGGATGATAAAGTTAATCTTGGGAAAATGCAGCAACTGTATTCTACCCTCCATGAGATTCTGCACCTGCACAAGTGCACACCACCTATAGAGGCTCACCTGGATGTGGTGCACTTGCTGACGGTGAGTTTGGGTGGTAAGGTAACAGAAGCTGATGGAATCTGGCAGTAAAGTTCCACGGCTTTTATGCACATTTAACTGCTCTTCCCTGATGCTTGTCTCCAAGTTGGAACTTTTTGAAGCAACAAAGTCATTAGGCCAGCGTTGGTAGATATTCAGTGAACAGAATGGAAGACTTCCTTAGTATTGCTCTGCAGCTGCAGCTCCTTTCTCACAGAACTTTGATTGTCCTCATTGTTAATGTCCTAGGATCAATCATAGTTTATAATCTAGGAATTAGGGAAAAAAATGTGATGGGTCGCATTAAAATGGCAAATGATTCGGTATTACAGGTGGTCACACAAAAGACATCAGTCTCTCTGACTAGAAGTTTAAGACAGTTTTTCATCTTTGGAATCAGCAATGTCACAATTACCATATATGCAATAAATCACCTTTAACCTCATCCATTTCAGCTGCACATATTCACCTTCTTTTATATGTACACAAACTATATACGGTACAGGGATATACCTACATGGAATAAAATGACCCACTGAGGTCATTCTCATGCATAGTGTAGGTCACATGGTCAGTTAACTGATTGTATACATACAAAATTCAATGCTATGGG
Source organism: Myxine glutinosa (assembly GCF_964187855.1). Taxonomy (NCBI): domain Eukaryota; kingdom Metazoa; phylum Chordata; class Myxini; order Myxiniformes; family Myxinidae; genus Myxine; species Myxine glutinosa. The sequence goes on along the minus strand of NC_136264.1, from coordinate 84,780,592 downwards.
CAACCCCAAAACAAAAAGTTGTTTCCCTCTTTTCACTCACATGACCTTTAACTCATTAATAAGTGAAAAGTTTCCATTGTGCCATTCATCATTTCCATGTTAGCGATTGCTGTAGTCCTTATTCATCAGATGTTTTCTGTTTTCGGCACCAGGTCAGTTGTCGCAGTGTTTAATCAGGGAATCAGGAGGCAGGGATTTGGCCAGAGTACAAGTCCCACCAATGGGCCAAGAAGAAAAAGAGGATCATTGTTTAATTTATTGCTTATATGTTTGAGTACCAGTCGAATGTATAAAGAAAAATTGATTTATAGCGAAATATTTGATGACTTTTATAATCATCAACATTTACCAATTTGGCAAGCAATGGTGTGAATATAAATTAGTTATGGTAGAATATAGAACCGCTTGAAAAGCAAAGGTAAACCACCCAGTTTAATCCTTGCCATCAGGCCGCTTTAGCAGCACTTAACCTTCCTTAGGCCAGAACACTAGAAAGAGAGACACAGAAAGAAAGAAAGCGAAAAAAAAAAATGCCAGACAGACGTTGTGCAGAGCACGCACGATACTTGCAAAATTACTAAAACAAATTTGACCTTAAAAATGATTGGTGATTGATTTTGATGACCAAATGTGCAAATCCTCTTCAAATTTCAAGTCAATCGGATGAAATTTGACGATTTTAGAAATCTGGCCTATGTTGACCTTTTACCTTTAGACCTCGACAATGATTGGTGGTTGAATTCAGTGACATAATATGCAAACCCTGTTCATATTTCGAGTAAAACGGATGAAAATTGACTATTTTAGAAATCTGGACTATGTTGACCTTTTTACATAAAAAACAATAGACTTCTTGCTTATGACCAACTCTACCTTTTGGTGAATGCCGGTTTAAAATTGTGACCTGTTGGCGATTACAGACAGACAGACAAATGAAAAATCACTCATAGAGCAATACTTGGCAAAACAGAACAAAGTAGAATGGCACTCAGTAGAGCATCCTTTTGACCTCAAAAATATCTTTTGTAGTAGAATTCAGTGACCTGATGTGCAAATCGTCTTCAAAGTTTAAGTTAATCGGAATAAAATTTACAATTTTAGAAATTTGCCCTCTGTTGACATTTTGGCCTATGTTGACCTCAAAAATAGTTGGTGGTTGGTTTCAGTAAGCTGATATGAAAATCCTCTTCAAAATTCAAGTCAATTGGATGAAAATTGAGGATTTTAGAAATTCAAAAAAAAGTGGTTGACCTTTGGCCTATGTTGACCTTTTGGTGCATGTTGATCTCAAAAATAGTAGGTGGTTGAATTCAGTTAGGCGATATGTAAATCCTATTCAAATTTCAAGTGAATCGGATTAAAATTGTGGATTTTAGAAATTTGAAAAAAGTTGTTGACCTTAGGCCTATGTTGACCTTTTGGCCTATGTTGATCACAAAAATAGTTGGTGGTTGAATGCATTTAGCAGATATGAAAATCCTCTTCAAATTTCAAGTCAATTGGATGAAAATTGAGGATTTTAGAAATTCAAAAAAAAGTGGTTGACCTTTGGCCTATGTTGACCTTTTTGCCTATGCTGATCTTAAAAATAGTTGGTGGTTGAAATCAGATAGCCAATATGTAAATCGTATTCAAATTTCAAGTGAATCGGATGAAAATTGAGGATTTTAGAAATTTGAAAAAGGTGGTTGACCTTTGGCCTATGTTGACCTTTTGACCTCAAAATATATAGGATTTTGTCGGACTGCGAAGTCTACCATTTGGTTAAGTTTCGTGAAGTTCGTTTTAAAATTGTGACATGTAGGCAAGTACAAGTGAGCGGACAGACAAACACACAAACACACACATAACCCGGAGTGATCAACATACTTTTGCCATACAGAAAATATATTTTTTTGCCAAGTAACAAACAGACAGAATCACAGACCAGACCAAGCAATGTACTTACGAATCTTTGATTTCACAATTACCAAGAGAGTAGAATAGAATACAACACAACTTGATGTGGGTGTACTGTATTACCGTTGATAAAAGTTCATCTATTGTGCTTTTACCATGTTTGTCGTCCCCCCTGCAGGTCTCACTGGATCTGTATTACACAGAGAAGGAGATTTATGAGTTGTCTCTCGTCCGTGAATCCAGGAACTGCAAGGCAGCTGTAAGTTAATTTTTTTCTGAAAAAAAAAAACAGCCTGTAATTGAGCTCCCAGGCCTGGGATGTTTGTAAAGTCCTCTCGTCCAACCCAACATATCATTTCAAAAATGTCTTTCAGAAGTTGAGTGCTACATTTGTTAGCTAAACCCATCCACAGGATGTTCTTCCATGAGCCTTGCTCTTGCAGAGAAAGAGAAACAGGTCCAAGGGCATTATGATTAGAAATATAAATAGAAAAATGATCGCAGTGTGTGTGTGTGTGTGTGTGTGTGTGTGTGTGTGTGTGTGTGTGTGTGTGTGTGTGTGTGTGTGTGTGTGTGTGTGTGTCCCAGCTACTGGCTACCTGTCCTCCCTCCATGAGCAAAGCCTGGCAGGTCACGACAGTGGGAAAAAGGTTTTTGTTCCACAGGTCCTTTTCAGTTTCTACATTCCTACTTTGGAGGTTGGTCAGGTTCAAAAATGTCTGTTGTTTTGCCAATCTTCTCCGTCTTTCCCTTTCAATCCATCCTGGAGCCTCCAGACCCAGATAGGGGCTCAACCGAGTGCAGTGGACTATCTGCACAAGGGTATGTGGCCCCACTTGCATTTTGAAAACCACATCTGTTACCTGTCAGATCACAAAACCAGGATCCTTCCAGGATGAGGTAAGCTTTGGTCACACACCCTTCCTCCTCTGTGGCCAGGTAGAGCCAAATTAGGTCTCTGGGGAGGAACCTCTTGGTGCATGCTAAAGTGTCATACCTCAATTTCATACACACGGAAGTAAAGCCTATTTGCTCCCTTGGGAACTTGTGGACCATGTCAAAACTTGCCTTTGGGTTTTAGGCATATCTTTCCACAGATGATCTAGTTGGGTCTTCTGGCAACAATCCCATCCACAAACCCTTGGGGACTCGTATCTCTCTAGCAATCATCAGCAAAGCCGGGGTGCAGCGATTGGTACACTGCTTCGCAGTCCTGTAGGCCATCAGGACAAAAGGAAGGTGCTCATCTCTGTCCAACTGGTGTTTGTGGAGAAGCACAAGGGTAACTGGTTCAGTAAGTTCCTGTTAAACCCCTGCAACATACCATCAGACTGGGGTCTAAGGGTTGTTGTCTGGATCTTTATAATTTGGAGGAGATGACACACTAAACTCAAAAGCATGGACTCAAAGTTCCTGACCTGGTCAAGTGTGCAGCTCCTGTGGTATGCCAACACGGGTTATAAACCCCTCTACTACAACCACTCTCTCAACATCTTATTATTTTTGTGACATCGCAGCACCCAAACCTTCCTGGCTTGCATCCGTGTCCAGGATGTAGTTGCCATCATCCATCAGGTTAGGTAAAACCGGGGCCTCTACCTGGCGTTGTTTAAGGTGATTGAATGCTTCGGTGCAACCTTCTGACCATGTAGATTTGACTCCTCTCTCTGTCAATTGTTGCAAATGTCTTGCAATTTCTGCAAAAGTTGCCAAAATATCCTGTAGTAAGAGCAGAGGCCAAGAAACCCTCTTATCTCCCTTGTGTTCCTGGGGGTGGCCACTCTGTGACAGCTTTTACCCTCATGGGATCCGTGACCACTCCATCCTCATTGATCAACTGACCCAGGTAACTAACCTGTCACCTAAAAAATTTACATTTGCATGGATTGAATTTCCAAATACTTCTAACATATTTTTGGCAACTTGCTCAAACGGGGGCATGGACCAGTACGACATCCAAATAGATGAGGCAGGGTGCCATGGTAGCTCAATTAGTACTCACTCCATCAAACACTCCAGCATTGCGGGGGCATTGCACAACCCAAAACGCATGACCACAAACTGCCAGAGACCCTTTTCTGTTTTCTCTCTCCCTGCCTCATCGATTTCCACCTGCCAATCTGAGACGTCTCCACAGCACACAAAAATGCTTATCCTGCGGTCCTTTGGAAGTCCTCAGCAGAATTGCCATACCTGCTCGTCTCGCTTTCAAACCATCCATTATGTCCTGTGAAGTGTATTTATAGTGCTGTTCCGGTGTCTTTTCGTGGCCACAAGTACTCCACCTGTCCTCGTCTGTACTGAAGGTTTTATCCAATATACACCTACCCTAACCTGCTCTAAAGTTTAAAAGCACCGCCTCCTCAGTGTGAGTTTTCCCATACAACTTACTTCTGACAGATCCCTGATACAGGCATACATCTAAGCTACTCGGGCGCATGGACCAAGCTAAAGTCTAAACACAATCTATTTCTCCAACTTGCAGCAATACCGTATCACCACCGTCGCGTCTCGCAGTAGACCCTTAGGAGGCACCGTCGCGACCCCTAGGAGGCATCTTGCAGTGCGAATCAAGCCTAATGGGAAACCATTCAAAATGCCACAAGTAGAGAAATTCACCCTTATTAGAGCTCATCAGTAGAGTATAATGCATAAAATCATCTGCTTGGGCTGAACTTCCTTTTGGAATTTAGAAGCATCAACAAATCGTGCAGCACTGGCTGTAATGGGACACGACTTCTCTTGTCCTTACTCTGCACAGTTAGAGGCCTCACCGTGTATGTGTATATGTATATTTATATCCATATTTTATTCGAGATGTGCTCCTTTATTGTTTTGTTTGTTTGAATCTTGTGCATACCCAAACCGCTGGATGAAAAATGAGTTCAAAACTGGTGTTTGTACTCGCCGTGTACACGATAAGGTTATCGATTATAATAAAGCAGGAGTGTTTATCTGTCTGTCCGTTCCCAAACTACTCCCTCAGTTTTGGGCCTAGCCCCGCCAAACTTTCAGTGAAACCTTTTGGGGTGCCAGTAGGTGTCCGAAGGTGGGTGGGAGGTTTCATAAACTTCTCGATACAATTATGATTTTGAGTTTCCACCCGTACTAACCTGCTCTCTCTCCGCATGTAAACTTATTCACGGGTTTGGCACTAGTAGTTTTGCCATTTACTGCATGTGTAACATTCGCTGGTTCACCATCATCATTGTTGTCAGCTTCATCATCATCATTAAAGGTACATTGATTTTACACAGTGCTACTCCCACAGTTTTGGAGCCAGCACCCACCAAATTTTCTGAGCAGGTTTTGGGGTCCATACACGTGTTCTAAAGTGGGTGAGAGTTTTCATAGAATTTCTCAAAACATTTTTTCTTTGAGATTTTGGCCTCCCACCCATGCATATAGTACGGGTACCTCACTGGTAGACCATAAAATATTTCATAGTCTCAGGGGTTGTTGGTGGAGTGGAGGGTGGAGGGGGGATGTTAGTGCTCTCGTGAAATGTGTATCATCTAGCCCGACCTAGTGGAAGCCATTATTGTAGGTCTAAAAATCAAAAATGTGGGGGAATTAAACCATATGTAAGGATGGCTTTTGTTTGCTAATATGTACAATGCTTTAAAAATTTGCCATGCTATCTTAATGTCTTTCTTTATCTTTCCCTCATAATACTAGCGTTCTCCAGCAACTAAACCCAAAATGCTGGGGGAGTGGTCCAAAGCCATGGCAAGCCAGCCAGACCCGGCGACCATAAACCGTCACATCCGGCGAATGGTGGAGGTAAGGAGAAACAAGGTATTGGTTGAAAAAACGTTTGTCAGATACGTGTTGTTGAAAAAAAGAATTGCAAATTGCTTTCTCCCGATTTGTGTCGTGCTTCGTTATATTTTTTTCTGGAAGTAGATCGATGCAATTAAATTGACATCTGGGAAAATGGGATACTGCAACAGGAAGTGCATCATCTAAAGGTGTGTTAGGCCGGGTGTCACGTCTGCAGTGTGAAGGTTTTGGGTCTTATCGCATTATTCATCAGAACAGACATTTGCACTGATGCAAGCAGAGGCAAAATACCAATTAGTCATGATGATGGTGTGAGACTCGTCGCTTTCGACGAATCTCTTCCCTTCGTTGGTGTGTTCATTAAGCATTGTGCGTTGTGCTGTCCACGACGTGACCGTTAAAATGGGCGGTGAGCACTGAGCAGATGCCAATGAAAGGAAAAACCTCCACAGAGAAGAGATTGAAGTGATAGAGGTGTGTGCTATCCCTCTCCCACTTTCTATTCCTATGAGTATCGTTGGCTCCAGGTGCAGTAAATGCAATGTGAAGTCTGATGCACATAGGTGCAGCAGACTGGCCAGGTCGTCGGTATGAGGACTGCTGCCCTTGATGTCCATAGTGGACACAGCTGTCTGCAGATGCTGCCCAGTGATGCCTAAATTGGTGCCACCACTGACTCATGGGCACCTTCATCCACGATGTAGCGCTGCCCAGGCTGACCTACAGGTTTGATATCTGAGGGTCCTTCTCATAGCCTTAGCCTAAAGAGGCTTCCCCCATCTTTCCCCAGGCTGGTAATCTTTAATTTAAGCTCGAATTCTGGCTACGAACTCCAAACTTGGTGCTGAGTGCAAAAGTTGCAGCATCGTGAAAACTTCTCTGCTTGCTCTTGCATGGAGTGTGAGAGATGCCACTCGGTGTTTCAAATAAGAGTGGCTCAGGCTGGTACAAGTCAAATTACGAATGTTTTGTTTCCGATACCAAATCTAGTCTCGTGGAAGAGCGTGATTGGAATCTCAAGACAGGAGGTAAATACCCAGGGACTTATTCTTTCACTGATAGCAAGTTTATGGGCTCTATTTTATATGAGCTTGCATCTGTCCTTGCTCATTGTGCCGTCTTCTACTTCCCTAGCTACCAAAGGTCACATACGTTCCTCTAGAAACCCACATCTGCACACACTCCCAAAGTCTCGATTGGTTGCCCACCTGCATCCAATCTCCCCATGGACAAAGGTCTTGAACACTGTACAAGTCATTCCGATATTTGAAGGAAATGCGTGCAATAGAGTATGCCCAGTCTGTGGCTGGTTTTGGATGCCAGCTTTGCTTATATGGTGGACCCAAGAGATCTTTGGATGATTTGAGGCTGAGAGGTTGAAGAGACTAAACCTCTTCTAGTGTTTGACCACGAGATAGATGTGGGTTCATTTATTGATCCTTCTAGAAAGACAGGGTACACAGAGATTTGCCAGATTGAAGTACGTGTTCCATTTATCGGATCAGCATATAATATATTCCAAATCGGCAGTGTAGTCTGTCTAGCAGAGGGACGGGGTACTTACTGTATGACATAACAGGGAGTCACATGCAATAAGGAGAGAAGGTTTTCAGGGTATCAGGAACGTCATTTATTAATTGAGGAACAATATTTGGCCAAACACACTGCCTTGATGCATTCCATTCTCCGCTGGGAAAGGGGAGGAAAGGGTTCCATTGATAGCAATGCATTGACCACATGAGTGGAGCAAGTCAGAAATCCAGGAGCAAGTGACCTTGACGAGCAGAGCAGGACGACAGACCGTGATAAGGGGTGTGTGATAAGGAGGAATCAATTTGATTTTGGTGAAGAGAATTTTTTAATTCTTAAATGATTCTTCATCATTGAGTGGTAGAGCCAAAAACGAAATATAACATGATATTTAAAAAAGTTGTGGATGACTTATGACAAAACTTGGTGGATGAGTTGGTTCGGTGACAAGAACAAGCTGATTGGATTTTGGTTCTGGTCCGAATCCAGATTTGGACTATCAATGGGATACAAAACGTAAACTGTTCAGCCTGGCGGAGGTATGCTCTCTACCGAGTGTCGTTCTAGCTTTGCACCTGTAATCTATAGAACATCTTTAGGTGTTGACCCGGTGTACCCAGTGAATTCTCCTCACTGGGGTGGGTTTGATTGCTCCTGGCATGTCTATAATGCGAGATTATTGAATATAACGCTCGTTTTCTTTTTTTCCAAAGAAGACACATTATTTGTTGATATGCATCCTATAAAATTAGGGACACATTACCATAAATGTGTTTCACAAATCCCAAGCAATTATTCGCACATAAATGTGGTCACTGGATACATTGTAGCAAAACCAGTATACGTACATTGGCATGAATTTCAGGCAAGTTCTAGCTGAATAGACTGAATTTCCTACTACTTAAATGTAGTGCATTTGGGGACTTTTACCCAAGTTTTTCCCCTTTTTTCACTTGCCTCTGTCATGTTGATTCTGTGGCAAACCACAATGTACCTGAGTACTCAGAAAAATTATTTCAAATTTCAAAAAAAAAGAAAAAAAAAAAAGAAAAGATTTCAAATGTTCAAAAAGGTACCAAAGATGAGAATGCTAAGAGTTTGTAAAGAATGTCCTAACTTATGCATGCCGTAACTTACAGTTTGTAAAGAAAGTGAAAATAAAATGGATGACAAAATAAGTGGGAATTCACCGCTTCTTCCACACGAGTTTGCGAGACTTCATTTTCGACTGAAAATTTGTTCCAATAGAAATTTTGTTCCCGCTTTGCCACAATAGGGAATTCCTGAAGAATCTTGAATTGAATTTTTGATGAGAGAATCTAAGCTGAGTGAAAAAAGCATCTTCGAAGGTGAAAAATCTAAAAACATCTACCTACATCAGCAGCATAGCATATCCGAAAATATCAATCTACCTTTTGCCTTACAGTCTGTTTTTAAAAAGTATGATCACGATCAAGATGGCTACATCACGCAGGAGATCTTCCAGACTATAGTCGCCAATTTTCCTTTCCTCGACTCCTTCTGTTTCTTGAAAAGAGATGAGTATGTCAAAACGACAACTTCGTATTACATCATTCATTGTCATTCTACCGATAAAATGTGATGTAATCAAGACATTGGATCTCTGCACCATCTGTTTGCCAGGTAATTTTCACATGTAATAACCCTCACATTTGTATGGGTTGTTGCTCACCACAGGGCCGGCCTCATCAGCAAAGAGGAGGTTGTTGGCTATTTCCTCCGAGTAAACTCCCAACGTTGCAAAGTGGGCAAAGGCTTCATTCACAATTTCCAGGAAAACACGTTTCTCAAGCCAACATTTTGCGAATACTGTGCTGGATTTGTGAGTACGCTCCCCAAACCTTCTCATTTATGTGTTAGCTCTTACACGAGCCTCGACTTAGAAAACAAAATAAGAACAAGTACAGATACATTCAAAGTACACCGCCCCCATGCCAAATAATTAAATATCCTCCAGGGCGGCATTGCTGGGGCGCCTCCGGCGCCCGGCAATACCACAGTGCAGCTCATCTAGACTGTATTGGGTGAGAAAGGGGTACAATAATTGATTGGTTAATTGCATAATTAAAATCAATAAATGATGATCATAAAATATTTTCTTAATCAATTGGCTAATAGCATACCTAAACCACTAGTGCTTCATCGGAAGCTGTAACTTTTTGAAAATTAATTTAATAAGTCATTAATCCAAAAAATAATAATAATTGATTAATCAATACATAAGGAATGGATTTATTGATTAATCAATAAATCAAAAATATCCTTTACAGCTAAATCACTTGGTCATTATCATATCCAAATATCAGCTTCCTAGCTCAAAAGGTGCCTGAGATATTGCCCAGATGAGAAGGAAAATAAATAAATGTTTAATAATGAAAATAAATAAATAATAATCATAAAAAATTAAATAATTAATCAATTGGCTAATATAACACATAAACCACCACCATTTCATCCGAATCTGTAACTTAAAAAAAGAAGAAATTAAGTCATTAATCGAATAATTAAATAATTAATCCATTAATTGATTAATCAATAAATCAAAAATACCCTTTACAGCCAAAATCACTTGGTCATTGTCATGTCCAAATATCAGCTTCACAGCTCAAAAGGTGCCTGAGATATTGCCCAGATGAGAAAAAAAAAAATTCTTCCCGAACCAGAAACAACGCGTACATAACTTAATTAATCGATAATAATTAAATAACAAATCAATTCATTGATTAATCAAAAAACAAAAAAATACCGTTTTTGACAAAGTACTTTCTCACTATTGTGCCGAAATTTCAGCTTCCTAGCTCAAAGGATGGCTGAGATATCGCCCGGACAAACAAACAAGAAAACAACCAGAGTGAAAACCGAGTACTCCCTTTCAGCGTGCGTCATTGCGGAGCCCCCTTCGGTGCCCGGCAATGACGTTATGCAGCACCTGGGGATTGCATAGGAAAGGTGCGGTGTACAACATGTCAATCATTTCATTTAACCTGCGAATTATTTCAGCCAAATCAAATTATTTAAGGAAAGTGCAGTGAAATTTCTGAGGTTCTTGCTATATTCGGAAAAGGATCCCACTAAACTTCATATTCCACATTTTCCCCTATTCCTGTTTTTCTTAATCTTTTCTAATCCCACTAACTCTCTTCTCTTGCCCACCCACACTTTTCCATGACGACATTGTTTATCAGCTTTTTCTCTCTGCTTACATGTCCCTCGTCTACTCAGTCCACTCAGTACCCTTGTCCAATCTCCGTGACTTTAATTATGTTCCCTATGTAATTTATCTTTCCTCATTTCTCCATCCTACCTTGTATGGCAACTCCTTCTGCTCCATCGCTGTGTCAGCCTCACCAAGCAATTCATCTCATCCACGAGTCTCGATCTGTTAAGATTATTTTTTTTGCAGCAATGGTAATGATTGTCAAAATTCACACAACTGACTGTCAGACTGGATCAATAAATCATAAGAAATGTAAATATTACTTTGAGAGTTTACAAGTGTATTTACATTTTTGCAATCCTCACAGTTCTGGGGGCTTGTGAAACAAGGATTCAAATGTAAAGGTGAGAAATGGATTGTGATGTATCCAAATTCACGTTTCATTGCATTCTAAGTATAAATGTATTTGCAGGTAAATGCATCGAAAAGAGAACGGATAATAGTAATGTAATGGGGTAAGGTTTAAAAGCGCAAGGGCAACCCAGTTTTGTGTTTCACTAATACCCTTAAATTTTGTCACCTTGGCAAGGGTTTTGTGTCACTTGGGTAAGATGACCAGGTAAGAGGGTTAATCAGCTCGATCATGGTCTGAAAAAGCAATACAAAAAAAAATCAAAAAAAATCGATATATATATATATATATATATAAAAATATATATATATCTAAACATATATATATATATATATATATATATATATGTATATATATATATATATATATATAAATATATATCTAAACATATATATATATATATATATATATATACAGTGGTACCTCGGCTTACGAGTTTAATCCGTTCCGTGACGGAGCTCGTAAGCCAAATCGCTCGTAAGTCAAAGCAAATTTTCCCATTCAAATGCATTGAAATGCTATTAATCCGTTCCAGCCTCAAAAAAAAAACACCAATTTTTTTTGTTAGGTGCTTTTAAATAACAAAAATGTACTTTATAAATAACAAATAATGTATAAACAAGCACGACCTCGTATATACTGTACATAATACAAGAGAATGTAAAGAAATAAACTGGACCTCTATCCATGAAGATATGGAGAAGTTGTTGTTTGTGTGGTTGAAGGAGAAGCAGCTCGCAGGAGATACCGTGACCGAGAGCATCATGTGTTTGAAAAGATTGAAACTCGGATATCGAGCACAGACCACGAGGTGTTTTTTCTTTTTTCTTAATCTCGGTTTCAGTGAACTTTTGCTCTGTGCTCACGTGTACTGTACCTGTACCTGTAATGGTACGTCAGAGGATGGCACCTGTTGTCATCATATTAAGTGCAAGATGTTCTGCATCGTAAGTTGGTACACCGTGGTCTTTCGGCGGTGTTTAAGCCGGCCGTCTTGGCTTCTGTCACCATTGGCATTGAGTCTTTCGATGTAGGTAGGTCGTTGTGTGCCGGTGCCTTGGCCGAATTCCTTCATTGCTGCATTGTTAGCTCACCTGGTTTTTTATACCACATCTTTGGTTATCGGACCAGCGAATGACGTCATCTCCAAAGTATGGCTTATTCTCACTTGTCTTGGACGATCTTCTACTTCTAGCCTTCCACCGTGCATTTGGTGTCCACTGTACTTACTGTACAGTGCCTGGTAAAATTGATGTAATGGGTTTTTGACCATGAACCGTCATGAACCGTCATGAACCGTCAACGCCATGAACCGCTAACACTCAAAAGCCCATTTATCGCGCCTTATAAAGCAAAACGCAAACCGAAAGCCATGCCTCTCAAGCGAGGCGTGCTTCCGTGGTCACGTGATCCACAGGTGTAGCTCATTATACCCGCACGCGCGACACGCTTTGGCGGTCACGTGACCAGCCACTCTGGAGGCGGGGATCCCCGCCGATGACGTCACCGGCTGGAGCAAGGAGATTCCTCGCTAATGTATTTCGACGATTGCGTGTTTTATATCCAAGCAGAGATGCTTTCACGGCAAGATAACCACGTGACCGGACCGGAACCGACCGTGACCGGAACTAAGGGGACGACCGGAAAATTCAAAAAAATAAATTTTTTGAGCTCGTACATCGGATCTCGGCTCGTATCCCAAAGCAACAAACCGCCCGAGCGACGGCTCGTATCCCGAAAAACTCGTACGTTGGGGCACTCGTAAGCCGAGGTACCACTGTATATATATATATATATATATATATATATATATATATATATATATATATATATATATATATATGACGAGAATAGAACCATGTTCCACACCTTGAGTTCAAGAGATAACAAGATTTAATGATGAACCAATATCACAGCGCTGTGGAGGGTGTAAGAGTCATACCATTCACAATTGAACAGCATGGCCACATACACTCCTAGAAAATTGGCAACCCAGAGTTTCTTTATATACACAGAATTATACAAAAAATCTCCGTTGAAAAATGAGCACGGACAAAGGAAAAACTGGCTCGACCTCGACATCTCCCCCCGAGAACCTATCTTCTTTGGCATGAGCAAAGGGCAAGATGCGGGAGGGAGAAAGAGCACCGTGACATTCTCAAAACTTATCTTCCATGTTGGCTTTTGGTCAAGGACAGACAGACGCGTTTTCACTAGGGGGTCTAACGGAGCAAGCGGTTTCACTATCTTTCTACATTTTTTGGCACAGTTGGAAAATATAGCATAGTTAAAAAGCAAGAGGGAACATAGTAAGCTTAATCCTTTTCACAAAGCAACCATTATTAAATGCAAACCACAATTACATAAGGCACAATAAAAGGCATGATCTCGACATTCCCCCATTTGGTCTCTACGAGACTACGTATCACAGAGACCAGGCCACATCGGCTTTATTTGCAAAGCAAAAGAGAATAGTGTTATATGTGGCCACATCGGGCTTTATTGAGTGTTGTATGTGTGTCCTCCAAGGGCATGCCACGCACATAAAGTACCTCGCATGCATGTTTGAAAGGTGTCATGTTGTGCGTGTTTGGAACATGAAGGCTCAGAACATGAAAGTCCATTAACGTTTCGGATCCACAACGAAGGCGTCTGGTCCAGATCAGGTTCTGCCCCGCCAGGGGGCCTGCTACCTCCCCTGCGGAACTTGCTCCCCCCACCCTTTGCAGATGCGGTCCTTGCAGATCTTCGAAGTTAATCAACGATCATGCCCATGAGATCTCTCACGTGCTGCTGTTCTGGGGAATACATAATGTTGTCAGTATCTTGTGTCTCATGTTCCTGGTCAGGGTACAGAGCGTTAAAATCCTAATCACTTGAAGCAAAGAGATCCGAAACATTTGAAGCAAAGAGAGGGACTTCCTTTATGTCAAAGTCTCCCATGGACGCCTGGTCGGCTTGCGGGTCTAGGATATCCATGTCGGGTCCCTCGACTGCCAGACCCAGCGTCGCAATCAGATCCATAGTTGGGTCGGAAGGGGGTGTACAGCTGTGAGCTTGTAATACATAAGAGGCGTTAGCCAGTACACGCAAGGGGTTTACCACACAAGTATCACAGTCATCACAAACATCAATACAGGCATCAGCCAGTTCCCACAAGGGATTTTCAACACAAGTATCACAGTCATCACAAAAATCAATACAATCTTCTGAAGCGCCGGTCACATCTGCCTTGTTGTAGGACCCATTCAGGTCGACGGCCTCTGTGGTCAAGATCATGGTCTTCCGACGGCGGTTTCTTCATCGTCCATCCTGAAAAATACTTTCTTACACACACCATGATCAAATTCCTAGCCCCCCCGTCCCACCAATTGGCATTTAGTTACCTTATCTCTCAGATGGTTGGCTTATTCATAGCCGCATTTCCTGTGTCGTGTCTTGAAATTCAAATGCCATATTTACTTTCACCAATTTCCGAAAATACCTTCCTTTTAATCATTTTCCCTACATCTAATAATACATGATTTACCAACCATTTCCCCCCCCAACCATAATCGGTCAATGGAAATAATCGGTATTCTCCCCTTCAAAATTTCACTGTTATCCTATCAATACCTGGACATTTTTTCCCTTCCTTCCTAGATACGCGAATTTCACACCAGTATAAACCCACTGGAAAAATTATCTGAAAAATAACGAAATCGTCTCCAAGTTCTCTAGCTAATCTCCATCCGCAATCACCAACTCTACCCTCCTGTGCATTTTGCCTTAGGTTTTAGAACCTAGAGTCTACCAAAACAACAACAACTAGCCTCCCAAAGCCATTTCCCTGCAAGAGCGGGGGTTAGCCTTGCGGTCCCCATGACAATCTTCTTCATTTTGCTCTATCACCTCCCTTTGAGCAATAATTAATTGATGTGATTCCCACGTACCTGGTGGAGTTTGTTCACCTGGTCTGCAGAGCCGTGATCCAATCTTCACCAGCCCCCAATCACCTCCTCGATTGGGGTCATTCTGCATGTAGCAATCTAACACAACGTTTTTAAACGAAATTCACAACTTTACATTCATTGGTCCCCCCAGTGCAAGTCAAACCCTTGTATCACCTTCTTATCACAAAAACAACAGTCCATAACTAACCACTTTCCTTTATTTCCTGTCTTTTCCATTAACTTTTTACAACCTTTTCCTCTACTTCCTCAACAATTCCCAACAAAGTCACCTGTCATTGACAAATAATCCATCTGAGTCGACTTTCCAATCCAATCATCTTTGCACTTTCCACGACCTTCTTCACACTTCCTCCCAAACCTTTCCTTCAGACACAACCCACATGAGTTATGAATACAATTTTCCCTTTCAGGCGCGTGTCTAGCCACTCACAAAGTGTCCACAAGACAACGTCACCATATTTCACACCTCGGACCAGCCAGGGGTCTATCGAGAGATGCATCCTCAGGTTAAAATCACCTCAGCTCTTGAGAGCTCAATTTTGTTCCATGGCCTATTCTGACCCATCTTGGCCCACCACGGCCCACCACCACCTCTACCTTCTGCCAAGCAAGAGGCAGGAGCATCATTACTCCTTCTTCCCTCTGCCCACCATAACTGGCAGACAGACAATGGCGAGCCACAAGCCCCAACCCTACAAGGCTCCAGCTCCCATCCAAAGGACACAAACTCCCTCAGACTGGCATAATCTCTTTGCCAGCTTATGTACGAACCAAGATTGCAAACAAATAGTTTTCCAAACAAAACTCAGTTGTCACCCTATTGCACCATATTGGCAGAATTCACTTCAGCTCTCTACCACTCTTGTGTCGAGTGGTGCCCCAAAATGACATTGCACGAACCCTTTCAATACCTGTCTAAACCTACTGCCATTTAACGACGCTTCCCAGATGACGGTTCCCCATACACTATTCTGGCACAAAATTGTTGCATCCCACAGATGCCACGATTATTTGAACAAACTCATTTTCCTAATCCACCTTTTCAATTTTCATTTCAATTTAAAGTTAATCCAATGTCCTCTAATACCTCTCTTAGCATCCCATGCACCTGTTGCAGACACCTGTTTTAGCCTCTGGCCCAATAGCTGCCCAATAAACAAATAATAAAAAGAAAATAACCTGATCTATTTATTGAAATAGACCTAATTCTCATGTTGGTCAATTTTTTCACCCACTGTGACTCTCGCGTCAATCCTGCCATTCCCAACCACATTTCCAGCGAGGATGACGTCACTATTTCACACCTTTCCTTCCTTGAACAGCGGGAGTCCTCCATGAGATGCATTCCGATGTAAATCACTTCAAAGTACCCGAATAGCCCTCCCTGGAATCGCACCTTTAACATTACCGGCACCGCCCTTTCTTGGTTCAAATCTTACCTCTGACAGACACAAATCCACTGCTCAACTCTATCCTGACGGACTGCATCACTGAAATAAATCCTGGCTTCAAATCAACTTTCTCAAACTTAACTATGATAAATCTGAAATAATCGCATCATCTTCCTTCGAACTCAGAGCACACCGACCAGTATACATCAAACATTGGATTCATATTTCCACAGACCTCCACCACTCTGTTAAATCCTAAACATGCCCAATGGGCAATCCCCTCTGCTCAGGGCTGCAAAATGCTGGATTCTAACCTTCCCAAACACAGCTCTTGTCCGCCAGGCTGCAAATTCAAAGCATTTTCAGTCCCCCTTTTCCCATACACTAGCCAGTGTAAGCCAGCCAAACATAAACAAAGAGGTTCCAGCGAGCTGTGACCTCCATAACTCTAAACAACTCCACTGGCACTTTTTAAAACAAACTTTCCCAGTCACTTACTAAAATAAAGTGCAGCTCTTGTCCGTAGATATACGTTAACCAAGGTTACATGAGACTTGACAACAATAGTACTGCCCCATGGAGCAAGGCATCAGAGACAACTCCCCTCCACCTTGACTTACCCCAGGTAGAATTTGGCTACCTACAGAGAAAGTACCTGCACAACACATTTACAAACCAATTCGTCCCCTCGTATTAGGGGACATCACAAATGTTCCACCACAATTCACAGCAGGTGACCACCCACCTGCCTTCTGTCGAAGTCCAGTTCAATTTTCTGAGTTTCCATTCACAGACAGACAGACAGACGAACCCTCAACGTACTAACAGGATGGTCTCACAGAGGCCATTCCATTCAAATCTGTAGGCTGCCACGATTCTTCCCGCCAGGACACACCATCATAGTCACCATAGTCACACGACACGTCAGCAGACACAGTGAATGACATTCGACACCATAACAGACACCGCAGACACTGCTCCTCCTTGATCCATATCTGCAGACGCAGTCAGACACACCCAGTCGGACAGACAGACTGGCTCCACATTACAACTGCAAACATCCGAAATGACAACAGCTAACACCAAATATTTATTGTCCCCCTTTCAGGGAAGTCAAATCAACCACCATTAAAGCACAAAACAGAAAACGACCATATACTCAGAGTATATACCATATACTCAGAGTGAGACCCGAAAATCAAGCAGACAGACCGACAATCGAACCTGTCTTTCGACACTGCCGAACGACAAGTCTGCAGACACTGAGGGAGTGACATTCGACCCCCAGTAGACACCGCGGACACCGCTTTGGTCCGCACCTGCAACTCCATGGCACACCCGCAACTCCCTCAAAATCAGTGTTCAAAGACATGACTCCATGGACAGCCAGAAAGCCAGACAAATACGGACACACACACAGAGATAGACACAGGTGGGTTATCGCCTGCATTCTGTACAAATTCCATGTTCCTGTCCATAAGTTGGCCCATCAAGTGTAACCCCTTTCACGAAACCTTTTCTGAGGGTCAAATGTAACAGACAGCCAAGACGGACCGGCAAATAGGCAGGGGCAAACCCCGAGGCCCCAGACACCATCACCACACACATACCCCGCATCACATAGGAGTATCAATGAGCCGGACAGCAAATGCCATATGTCTTCGTCCCAAATCGAGGGCAAATTTTCACAATGGCAAACAATTAATATATTGTCCACATTCATCTTGGTCACCCCAACCCATCCTGGCTCTCCCCAAGAGCTCCGTGTCCGGACAGACAGACAGATAAACAGACCGGGTGAAACCATAACCATCCATCCTTCCGATTGGACTCAGCACACGTCATTCTTGCCTTCATTCAACGCATTCTGCCATCCCAAGTCGGCCAAATACAAGCCCCGGCCATGCCGTTGAATAAACACCCAGTCGGTTGACAGCCTATCATTTTTGACTTTTACTCCCATTCTCCCTTGCTACATCTGGAGAGCCGTTAATGTGGGGATGTAATTGAACACTTGTTTTAAAGCCCTGTCTACACATGCTCTCCATAACATACTCATTATTCCCTGCCAATTTTCCCCAGCAGACTGAGTCCCACATGGCATCTCAAAATCTAAACTGATACCTTTTATTTCTTCCTAAATGTACTCAATTAATTTTTCACCTTCACAACATATAAATAATATCATTCCAAAGTACTCATCCGGATTGCCCAACGCCTGCAGGCAATTTGGGGAACCCCTTGTCAATCAATGACACACATCAATGACACACACACAATAAACACAAATACACGCTGCAATGACAGATCATTCATTCCCTTATACACACATACCATGTGACTGACACTTCATTTTCCATACAATACAGTATAAATTCATGCACACTCCATATACTTCCTACCTGTGAACTTACCTGGCCCCTTGCTGTGAGCCTATCCATCCCCTTCAGGCTCACCTGTTGGTTTCTACCTGGATTTCTTTCTTCCTGTGCTTTATCTGCTTCTTCCTCTGCTCTTGAAGTCTCAGCACTTCTCCTGCCTTTCTCCTATCTGGTACCTGCGCTTTTCTGATTCCAGTTTAATTTATCCTTCTCCAAAAATCACATAAACATTTCCTATTTCCACATATAAGAAATAACCAATATCTCCCTTGAGATACAAAACAAAAACACTTCCAACTCTAGCATCCCAAAGACTTCCTTGGAAGCATGCTCGACAATGCAGCACCGCTTCCACTCAGCACACAACATACATGTGCTCACTCCAACACATCACTTCAAGCTACCTCATCACTCGCATTGTTCACACACACGAATGCATCCCCTGCTTGTGCACAGCATGGTCCGCATTCCTGTCTCGATTCTGTCCCACCTCGCTGTTCCCCGCGAGGCAGCTACTCCGTTACCCCGGTAACCTGCCTGCATGTCTCGGCTCGCGTGTTCACAGCTGGATTCCACACACCTCGTACATTATAATCCTCTCTGTTTTATTTCTCCAGATCTAACCTCATCTTTTGTCCAGAAAGAGCTAATACTTGACCTGCCTATAGCATATTGTCAGAACTCCTTCCTTTGGGTAAAAACTGCACCGGATGTGCATGCCTTAAATCCTGAGACAGGACAAAGAAGGCCTTGAGGGGGGGGGGGGTTTATCAGATACACACATCCAGTGTGTAGCTTAACTTAAAATACTCATCGTCCTACCTTCCTTGGGCTAGTCCCTGCAGCGGGTCGAAGATCGGGCCGCCCCCCGATCTGTAATACCCTTCTCTTAACACAGTACTCACGCCGGAGTATTCTTAACACCAATATCTATTACCCATTCTTATCCTTATTCTTCCATATCCTTATAAAGGTGCAACCAGCCGCATCTTACCTGGCTCATTTTAATCCTTTATTCGCCTGACTCGGCCACCCGAATGCGTCGAATACATGCACTCCGTCTCCAGAACTCAAATCATTCTAGTTTACTTCAGATTGAGTATTACTCCGACATACCTTAATCTCCCTTAAGATATTTAATTAACGTGCACGGAACATTTTCCCGTCCATGCGCCCAGGCGGTCGCTCCCAGCGCACGGCAGCACGACCCCCATTTGCAAGAAGCAGCTCGTGATGCGTACAAGGCGCAAGGAAGCACCCCGAGGCCATCTACCGAAAAATCCTGCCTTTTAATTTACCGCGCCGATATTTCCCTCATCCGGTCCTCCCGCGGCGCTAACTCGCGGTCAATGCTTGTATAGCGCTTCTAACTTGTCGAACTTATCACCCATGCCAGGGCTTTCCTAAAGGGGTTCTCCCTTCTTAACTTAGCTTAACACTTATCCTGGCCATCCTCCTTGGGTCCCCTCCGTTAGTCCGCAGCCAATACTTTCTCTGGTTACTATCAACCCCATCAACTCCATCTTGTCTCTAGACTGCCCTGCCTGGGAAGTTCTTGGCTTTACCAAGAAGTCCCCCCTTTTTGCTAACTGACCCCCATTTCTTGGTTCATCAATAGACAACTTGTTACCCGAGCCAAATAGGCCTGTACTTACACACCAGATTCCAATTTGTTCGTGATCCAAGCACGGAACGACGAAATGGAAGACAGACAGCCTGAGTGAGTAAACGGAGCTCAATTTGGAAAGACCCCTCAGTATGAAAACTCACGTTAATCGAATCAGTGCTGGCCAGCCTCTCCGCTGAGTCCCCACAGGGTCTGCCTCCCAAATATCGCTCAGAGTCGGATCCCACTTCTGACACCAAAACTGACGAGAATAGAACCATGTTCCACACCTTGAGTTCAAGAGATAACAAGATTTAATGATGAACCAATATCACAGCGCTGTGGAGGGTGTAAGAGTCATACCATTCACAATTGAACAGCATGGCCACATACACTCCTAGAAAATTGGCAACCCAGAGTTTCTTTATATACACAGAATTATACAAAAAATCTCCGTTGAAAAATGAGCACGGACAAAGGAAAAACTGGCTCGACCTCGACATCTCCCCCCGAGAACCTATCTTCTTTGGCATGAGCAAAGGGCAAGATGCGGGAGGGAGAAAGAGCACCGTGACATTCTCAAAACTTATCTTCCATGTTGGCTTTTGGTCAAGGACAGACAGACGCGTTTTCACTAGGGGGTCTAACGGAGCAAGCGGTTTCACTATCTTTCTACATTTTTTGGCACAGTTGGAAAATATAGCATAGTTAAAAAGCAAGAGGGAACATAGTAAGCTTAATCCTTTTCACAAAGCAACCATTATTAAATGCAAACCACAATTACATAAGGCACAATAAAAGGCATGATCTCGACATATATATATATATATATATATATATATATATATATATATATATATATATATATATATATATATATATATATATATCTATCTATAATTCCAGCAATCTCTGTGTGTGTGTGGTGTGTGTGTGTGTGTGTGTGTGTGTGTCTGTGTGTGTGTGTGTTTGTCTGTGACCGCTGTTTCTCGACAACCACGGGTCCGATATACTTTAAACTTGCCAGGTATATTGCTGGGGACCCGAGGATGTGCCTTTTCAAGGTTTCATATTAATCGGACAAGTAGTTACCGAGCTATGGCGATTTCTTTACCAAACTCCGCAAGCCGTTCGCTTTGGACCAAACCATTTCATGTAAATAGAGGGGGGGGGGGGGGTTCTATGGTCGTTGCGAATGGACCAAACCATTCATGTAAATAGAGGGGGGGGGGGGTTCTGTGGTCGTTACTGCCACGTGGTTTCAAAGTTTTTTTTTGTTGTTGTTGTTTGCACGCATGTTTTTTTGCACCC
Source organism: Myxine glutinosa (assembly GCF_964187855.1). Classification (NCBI taxonomy): domain Eukaryota; kingdom Metazoa; phylum Chordata; class Myxini; order Myxiniformes; family Myxinidae; genus Myxine; species Myxine glutinosa. The sequence goes on along the minus strand of NC_136264.1, from coordinate 84,759,148 downwards.
ACGTACGGGCACGCCCTAGGATGTTTACACACACACACCCCTACACAAATTATTTTTTTTTTTTTTTTTTGGCAAGGAACGGGCACCCACGTACGGGCACGTCCTAGTCTATCTATAATTCCAGCAATCTCTGTGTGTGTGTGTGTGTGTGTGTGTGTGTGTGTGTGTCTGTGTGTCTGTGTGTGTGTTTGTTTGTCTGTGACCGCTGTTTCTCGACAACCACGGGTCCGATATACTTTAAACTTGCCAGGTATATTGCTGGGGACCCGAGGATGTGCCTTTTCAAGGTTTCATATTAATCGGACAAGTAGTTACCGAGCTATGTCCAAAAAACGATTCAACCAATCAGAGAGCAGCGAGCTATCACGTGTGCCGAACGTGCCGAACAGACTCTGCCTCGGACGGCACATTTGAGAGCGTATTCATTTATTTCACGTTGGCAAACTATGTTGGCGTTAAACTATGTTTTAAAACTAATAAAAACTAATTTGCGATTCTTTCGCTTTCCTGCACGTTTGTGCACGCTATGGCGATTTCTTTACCAAACTCCGCAAGCCGTTCGCTTTGGACCAAACCATTTCATGTAAATAGAGGGGGGGGATTGTCACCGTACTCGCAAGCCGTTCGCTTTGGACCAAACCATTTCATGTAAATAGAGGGGGGGGGGGGGGGGGATATAATTTTAGATATAGATATAGTACGGGCATGCCCTAGTATATATAATCAGGAGATTAAATCAGACGCAGACGTAGCTTCAGGACGTCGATCTTTAATTTTCGACAAGCTTTCGACCAACAAAGGTCTTCTTCTTAGTCGTCCCCAAGTTCAACGGAAGTTCCTCAAGTATATATTACTCAAGTCGTGTCCCCGTGACTTGCATATATATATATATATATATATTGTTACCGGAGTACGGCACTCCCCTTAGGGGGGGGGGGGTGTTAATCCCCCCTTCTATTTTCACTGGCCGTCTCCGCTCCTGACGCTGCACAGCTACCTCCGGAAAGGCAGGTGCACAGCCCCGTTCGTACCGCGGACAGATGTTAATTGCCGAGCGGTTTTAGCAACCGCGGCACAAACTATTAACAGAAACTAACCCGATTCCGAAACGTTGGCCAAATCGTGCCACAGGTGTTCAATGTGGAAACCTCAAAGACGAACGGATGTGAAGAAGAAGGCAAAAGGTAGGAAATACGAATATAATTTATTACTACTATTTACAATTCAAAAGAAACCAAGGAGAATGGAAGAATAAGAAAATAATTACAGAAAGAGGGACGGACCAGAAGGACACAGTGCAATGCTAGCTTACCTATGGCAGTCTTACTTACAACCCCAGGACAGAACAAACAAAGACAGACTCACACGAATGGGCAATGAAGGCAGGCACGAGTGGCTGGAAAGGGGGGAAGGTTCAGCTCGGACCAGAGGACGATCGGGCCGGGAGGGAGCAGCCGCCGACTCTCCACACTCTCGTTCGTCCGGCGGCGTTGCCTCGCGGCCACGGGTCAAACTGCCATTAGAAACTCAACCCCACCCAGCTGCGGTGGATTCAGCGGCGGTGGACTCCTCACTCATCTGCTGTGGGGGCTTCCTTGGTCAGCCGCTCCACTGGACTCTCCGCTCCTCCTCAACTGGACTGGACTTGACTGGGCTTCGGTGCACTGCCAACTCTCTCACGCATCTGCCGTTCTTTTAAAAAGGCTTGCGCGTGCGCTTATATAACGCCTCGGGCGATCAAGCCGCCGGCCTCCAGGACACACCCATCGGTGAGCCCGCCTCGGCCCTGATTGATCACGAGGGCTCACCGACCCCGCCCTTAGAGGAGGCGTTGGCAAGGCCACGCCTTGTTCCCAGCGCTGGGCCGACTCCTCCCACCTTCTGCTCCGAGATGACCTCGTGGCTAATGGAGTCTTGCTGCGAAAAACCACAACCCCACAGCAGCAGCAGAATGCAGCAAACCGCCCAATGCATTTGGCAATTGATGAAAGGGGAATGTGAAGGGCATCTACCTTGTTTGAATTTGGTGCAATGGAGTGTTAATTAATAGAAGACACAGCCTTAATCTAATACACATAATAAGGAGATAACTACTGAACAAGGAGGAAATCTATGATTTGCTACATGATTGTTTATGGAATAACTACGGGCATGACCTTTGACCTTTATACAACAAATGGAGGAAGGAGGGTGATGTTTCCATATACACAAAAACACAATTCTCAAATCCATAACACTGCACCCTCCTCCTCTTAGGCACGTCCCGGGCCTATTAACTTTTACCTCTAGTGTGGCACGTAGGTGTAGTTCGCTCTACATTTAACCTGACCCTGAGTGTGACAGTTTTAAACCATAAATAAATATGTCCCGCTGCTCCATTGCACCCTGCCTAACAGACTCACGCCCACAGCTAACCGAATTGCGGAATTGTCTTCAAACTACAACATGAACGATGGGGGAGCATTATTTACAGTTACTCTACTGGTATTTACAAAACTAACCCAGGACCTGTGATTGTTATTTTGGGGGGGGGGGGGGGGGGGGGACAGCCTGTGCTGCATCGACGCACCAGAAACCACTAAAACGCATCAAAACACCTTCAAGCACCAATCGGTGAACAGTCACCACAGTTCATAATGAAAAATAAACCAACAAACCCCTGGTGGTGTCTTGCTCTTCGGCTCCCTCTGCTGGCTATTGTTATTCTTCCAGATGTTGTCAACTTCGTCTTCTTGCTGGCGGCCTATTTGGTGGAAATAAAACTTGCACAAAACGTGTCCATTGTTGTTATTTATGGCCCACAGGGCCGACTAGGGGTGGTTCACCTGTGGGGCATAGGTGCCTTGTGACCAAGGTCCGCCAGCAAGATCTCGGGCCATCATGGCCGGTTCCAGCAGAGGGGCCACGCCCCAACCCATGGGGTCCATCAGTGGTGCTCAGCCACAGACATGTGGTCCATAAGTGGTGCATCGATGCAGACAGCTGGTTGCGGGAGTTTCGGGCACACAATGGCGGACTCCCGCACGCTCCCCTCGGTGCCCAGTGGTGCACAGTCCTCGGGTGGGAGACAAAAGAGACAAATGAGCGAGGGGTAAGGTCACAAGGGTACACATCAAACAAGGCAATGCAAGACGAGGTGCGTATGGAGAGCGAAGTGAGAAAGCTCGTCCCTACCGTACGTCACCCCCCCTGTTACCTACTCTACCCTTGCCCTTACCCCATATGTACAAAAATATACACATTTACAAATTCGTCACTACTGTCTCGTCTCCCCTATATTTCCCCTATACCAAATTCGTCCCCACAATCCCTCTAACCATATTTGCCATCACCCAATTCATCATCAATCCTCATAAGGAGGGAGAGATGGAACACAAAGCACAATGTCACACCCACGTCATGATGCGTCTCACATTCCAAACATTTGCACCAAAATAATAAAAACAAACCATGGCATGGTGTGGAGTTTTGTCACCTCAGGTGAGTGGATGTGGATGGTGCGAGGAGATTCTTAATCCTGACTATCCTCTAAATGACTTTAATACACTTTACACTACCCGGGGTCTTTCCCTGCCAAACCATTGGCCGTCTTACTCTATGCGGTTTTTAGAACCAAATTCCCATTGACCAAACTGTGGTGCTTCATCAATTTGGGGTCTCACTCCCCCGATTCAACTCCCTGTGCCCTTGCACAATTTCAGGACTGGGTAGTGTGGCTCTCCCAGCAGGTCTACCCACCTGCACACCTCCACCACTGTAGTTGCCTCCGAGCTTACCTGCTCCTTACCCTAACCTATCTACTGGGGAAGGCCCTCTGGCGCTCTCCCCACTCGGTGCCCTCTGGCACTGGGCTACCCGGGTCCGTCCTCCGGATCCTCGGGCCCCATCCACAACTCTAACGGCTCCCAGAGCCCACCTGCGGCCTCACCTGGCCGACATCCCCACAGTGGCGGAATGCTCAACCAACTACACACACTAACAGGCCACACGCCCAGCCATTTCCACGTCACTAATACACCCATCCAAACACCATTCTTCCACACGCACCACAGATGCCAATATCCAGCCACAATTTACCTGTACCCTCTACCTAACACTTACACTACCCTCCCCGGGTATTCGTGAGGGGGGTCCATCCTCCTTTCCCCCATCCACACCTTCGCACCATCCAATCCACTCCACAGTTTCCACCATACTCACTCCATGACCATCTATTCCATACTCCATACATTCCATACTCCATGTATTCCACACAACCATTCTCCATTCACCTGTAGTTGCACACCTGTGCAATCACTCCTACTGGTGCTTCCTGCACCCTCCTTCCTCCCTGGACCATTTGGTCAACCCAACACACATCACCATCACTCATTCATACACTGCTCCATACACCTGTTCAGTTGCACACCTGTGCAATCTCACCCGGTGCCACCTGCACCCTCCTTCTTCCAGGACCTCAATCATTCAATACAATGCACAACCACAATTGTTCCTCATACGCTACTTCATACACTTTCACGCTCAATACAACTCACAATCACCTCCCGAGCATTGCCCCGCAATTCCTCATTTGCTCGATATCAATACTCACTTACACGGCATCATCTGCTCTACCTGGTGCCCTGCTAAAACTCGCGCTTCCCAGTCGCCCCTTACATTATTGCGCTCCCTCGTCATTATCATCCAACTACCCTCTCTATGTCCCCACTACCTGTCCAACGTCACTACCTAACCTTACAGTTACCTATGGTCATCTTCTCTAGATCCCTACACACTTTATCCTAACCCTCCCGGGCTAGTTTTCACTGCCAACCCCATAAAACTATTGCTCCTTTGCCCCTGTTGTGAGAGATGGCAGAGTTGCCATCCCACCACATCGGGCATCTTCCACTACCAATTTGGCCCATCCAATTTCAGCCAATCAAAAATTTGCCAATCATCCGCCAATCATTCTACCAATCATCAATCTGCCAATCATCAAATTTTGCTTTTCATTTTCGGGTCCAAAACACTATCATCATCACACGTCTACTCACTTAAGCCTCTCGGTGCGCCAATTCATGCTCAGAACCTGGCTTCGCCAAGTCGAGCCATGAATGCGGGTGGTTCGTTGCCGGCGGTTGGATCCGTCCGGCATTCGGTGCAGGCAAGGGGGTTCGCTCAGGCCGAGATCCCAAGGTCCACCTCGGCGCGGAGCCTTTCGGTCTCCTGCCTGATGACCCGATCTCGCCCTGCCGGAACGCCTCAACCACAAAGGGTCGCCGTGCCGACCCTTCATACCGGGCCGCCCGCTCCGCTGAGCGGAGCACGGACGCGACCGTTCAGAGCGTGGCCCGGCGTGGATCGCGTACGGCGGTTCTTTCGAAACCACCGCGGTTACGATCCCCGCTGGTTCCCGCGGCACGCAAACCCCGGCACGAACCGAGGGCCCACTTCGGCTATAAGTCGATCTAACCGCTAACCCGTTTAGCGTCGATGCTCCACTTGCATGCTTACACCCCGCAGCCCGTTCCTTGCTCACACATCCAGCTGTCTCCATGCTCTTCGTCATTGCACCTTCTCTGACACACCCTCCAGGTTCACTCGTAGACTTCGTCACACACCTGACCACCGCACACTTTAGCACACACACGTTGTTCGCACACCTCACCAACACACCTCTTCGCGCCCCCTCCTCGGTCACATCCCCTGTGACAACCACGGGTGTGCACTCACTTGCACACCCAATCACGTGCTTGATTACTAACTCGAGTGTGCATTCCCATACGTGCTCTACCATTCCAGGTGTGCATCCTTCCATTCCAGGTGTACATTCTCGCTCACCTGCCACAACCAACTCACGCTCCGTGTCACTCTCATTACTTTCACCACCACACTCGGTCGCGCATTCACCCTTACTCTTGACAGAGCACTCTGTTATCATGCACTCCGCTGTTACACACCTTTCTCGCACATCCTCTTGCGCACACTCTTCCGTCACACACTCCATAACACTCACCACAGGTGTGCATTCTCCCGTTACATCCCCTGTAACACTCCCCACTACGCGCTTCCATGTGCCCCCCCACACACGCGCTACAACCAACTCACTCTCGACAGCACACTCACTCCTCGGCGCGCACTTTTTCCTAACACACCCCATAGTCGGACCTCCTCGCACACCTCCTCCTTCACACTCTGTACCTGTCGCACAATTCACCAGTGGCCTCTCACGAACACCCGGGTCCAAACCAACCCCCAAGCCGACTGAATCTCCCCTCACACCATATACATTTCCGAGTATATCGCCACTCACCTTGGCACCTCGTCTCCGCACCTCCTTCGCCACCTGCAAACTCTTTATTTGGTTAGCAAGGACCCCATCACAATTTGAGCACCGACCTTGTACATATTCCATCACTTCCTCCTTTATCTCCTTCTTAGTTTCCCTCCGTCTCTTAGTAATTTCATTCACCCCCTCTTCCACTTCCTCTAATTTCTCCCTTACCTCCTTCATTTCCCGGTGCGCCCCCTCTATCTCTTCCTCTAACGCCACCTTAACCGTTTCTATGTGCTTCCTCACCTCCCGGTCTTTCGTCTCCACTGCCTCTGTCACCTCGTCCAAACGCTTTGTCAACCCCTCACGTACCATCCGACATTCCCTCTTCGTCGCTATTAATTCATTTTTGATTTCTTTTTGTGTCGCTTTCAACCCTCCTAGTACCGCAGTGTTCTTTTCCACCTGCTCCACTAGTTCCTTTTGTCCCACCGTCAGCTGTTCCACCCCCTGCGTCAACTCCTCTATGCCACCTTGTAACTTTGCCGTCCCATTTCTCACCTCTTTCTCCATCCGCTTCTCACCTCGCCTTACCTCCTCGCGTACCCCCGAGACATCCTCGCCCAAACCTCGTCTTATCTCCTCCCCCATTTCTCCCATCTCTTTCGTAGATGCCGCCCTCATCTGTTCCAATTCATCCCTCTGAGCATCCAGTTTACCTTCCAACCCGATTTTCACCTCCTCTATCTGGTTCCCCATCCGTTTGATTTCCCGGGCGGATTGCTCCCCTACTTCCCGCAATTTGTCGTCCATTGTGTTTTCTAGCCCCGTTAACCCATTCTTCATTCCTTCCATCTGGTTCTCCTGGGCAGCCATTCTATTTTCCAACCCCGTTAACCCATTCTTCACCTCTTTTATCCCGTTGTCTAACCCTTCAAATTTTTTGTCCAACCCCTTAAATTTTTTGTCCATACGTTCACTGGTACCCCTTGCTTCCGTCCCTCATTTGGCCCCCCATTCTGTTTTCCATCCCTTTGAAATTATCGTCTGTTTTTACCATAAAGGCCATCATCTGTTTCATAAACAGGTCCAAATTCATTGGCATCTCGGTCTCAGCTGCCGCAACCACGTGCGAAGCGCCGCCATTTTGTGTGCCTGAAACCCCCCCAACCACCTCACCATTTCTCTCCTCCTCCATTTCCCCCACATACATTTCCCCGAGGTCCTGGGTCGACTCTACTCCCTCTAATTCCCCCACCGGCATCCCGTCGCCTTGACCATCCATGGCACGATTCTTTTTTAAATTTAAGATGTTAAAATAAAATCAAATTTTGGCCGCTCGAAATTTGAGCGCGCTATTCGCGCTTCAGGTCCGAATCTCGCTCCCGACATCAAATGTTACGGAACCCAACGTCGGCCTCTGTTCCCCTTAGAGGGGGGATTAATCCCCTCTTCTATAACTGACTGACGTGGTCCCTGACGCTGCCCAGCGACCTCCGGAAAGGCCGGTGCACAGCCCCGTTCGTACCGCGGACAGATGTTAGTTGCCGAGCGGTTTTAGTAACCGCGGCACGAACTATTAACAGATACTAGACCCGATCCTTGAACGTTGGCCAAATCGTGCCACAGGTTTTCAGTGGGGAAAAGACAAAGACGACGGATGTGAAGAAGAGGAAGACGAAGGCAAAAGGTTGGAAATACGACTATTATTTATTACTACTATTCACACAATGAAAGAAACCAAGGAAGAAGGAAGGATAATAAAATAATGCAGAAAGAGGGACGGACCAGAAGGACACAGTGCAAATTAACTTAACTATGGCAGTCTTACTTACAACCCCAGGACAACACAGAAGACGGACGAACAATCAGACTTACACGGGGGATGATGATAGGGATGAATCGCTGGAAGGAGAGGAAGGTTCAGGTGGGATGGCAGGACGACCGGGCCGGGAGCGAGCAGCCGCCGGCTCTCCGCCCTCTGGTCCACACCGCCGGGATGCTCCCAGCAACGCGTTAGAGCCCGTTGCGGCAAGGCTGGTTGGCAACAGCGTCTCCCTCACTTGTACTCCCGCAGGTTGCACGTCTCTCTTCACAAGGCTTGCTGTCTCTCTCTTCACAAGGCTTGCTGTCTCTTTATTCACAAGGCTTGCTGTCTCTTTCTTCACAAGGCTTGCTGTCTCTTCCTCTCACTTATGGCTGTCTCTTTGCCGGATCTCCCGTCTCGCAACTCTCAGGACTTCTCCCAAAGGCTTCCGCGCGCGCTTATATAACGCCTCGGGTGATCAAGCCGCCGGCCTCCAGGACACGCCCATCGGTGAGCTCGCCTCGGCCCTGATTGGTCGCGAGGGCTCACCGATCCCGCCCTTAGAGGAGGCGTTGGCAAGGCCACGCCTTGTTCCCGGCGCTGGGCCGACTCCTCCCACCTTCTGCTCCGAGATGACCTCGTGGCTAATGGAGTCTTGCAGCGAAAAACCACAACCCCACAGCAGCAGCAGAGCAGCAAACCGCCCAATGCAGTTGGCAATTGACGAAAGGGGAATGTGAAGGGAATCTACCTTGTTTGAATTTGGTGCAATGGAGTGTTAATTAATGGAAGACACAGCCTTAATCTAATACACATAATAAAGAGATAACTACTGAACAAGGAGGAAATCTATGATTTGCTACGTGATTGTTTATGGAATAACTACGGGCACGACCTTTGACCTTTATACAACAAATGGAGGAAGGAGGGTGATGTTTCCATATACACAAAAACACAATTCTCAAATCCATAACAATATATATATATATATGTATATATATGTATATATATATATATATATATATATATATATATATATATGTGAAGAATCAGCTCTTCGTTTGCAAAAGAAGTCCACAATAGCCTGGAATGGCGCAGCTTTATTAAAAACCAACTTATACAGATCCGGAGGAGGCCAAGACATCTATAGCAAGAGCCAGTCTCATGCCACGTCAAGCCTTCCTGAAAACGCATTGATTCTCATTCACTTATATACGAATACGATTATCAGAAAATCTCCGAGAGAACGAAGCGACTGGCGAGAGTCCCTCCCACCGTTATCATTCGGGGGAGTCAGCCCTTCCTTATCATTTGGACCAAATGTTTCTCTGGGCTCCGAGAAAACAGAAATGTAACTCACAAAGAGGAGAGTGTATGCTTAGCCAAACAAACCCATATATTTTATGGGTTTGTGTACATGAGTAATTCAAAGCATGTTTATACAGAGTCATGCGTTGCTGTGATTAAAACAAAATATATATGGTTAACGATAGGTTCATGTCCTCTAGCCTCGAAAAGCACACGTATACAATTTGTTCAGCATGACCTCAGCGAGCCTTTTCTCATCCAAAACTAAAACGAAGCAAAAACCCTTTATTAACTTTATGAAATAGCATTTTTAGACAACATTTAAATCATAACACATTAGCAACCAACGTCTATAACTGAACTTTAGGCAATAACAAATCTACTACTTGACATTCCTTCCTCTTGTCTCGTCGAGACAAAGTATCTTAAGAGACAACGTGCCACATCGGGCTTTATTGAAAAATAATTGTGTAATGCGGGTATTGAAAAAATAATTGTGTAATGCGGGTATCTCCCAAGGGCATATCGTGCGCCCAAAGCGCCTCGCCCGTGCATTTGGCGAACGTGTCGTGTGGTGCGTGCTCGGAGCCTGAGGGCTCAGAACATGAAAGTCCATTAACGTTTCGGATCCACAACGAAGGCGTCTGGTCCAGATGAGGTTCTGCTCCGCCAGAGGGCCCGTCACCTCCCCTGCGGAACTTGCTCCCCCCACCCTTTGCAGACTCAGTCCTTGCAGATCTTCGAAGTTAATCAACGATCATGCCCATGAGGTCCCTCACGTGCTGCTGTTCTGGGGAATACATAATATTGTCAGTATCTTGTGTCTCAATTTCCTGGTCAGGGTACAGAGCGTAAAAATCCGATTCACTTGAAGCATTTGAACTTAATACATATGAAGCAAAGAGAGGAACTTCCTTTTATGTCAAAGTCTCCCTTGGGCGCCTGGTCGGCTTGCGGGTCTAGGATATCCACGTCGGGTCCCTCGACCGCCAGACCCAGCGTCGCAATCAGATCCATAGTTGGGTTTAAAGGGGGCGTGCAGCTGTCAGCTTGTAATACATAAGCAGCGTTAGCCAGTACACGCAAGGGGTTTATAGCACAAGTATCACAGTCATCACATACACCGTTACAGGCAGCAGCCAGTTCCCACATGGGATCCACACAAGTATCACAGTTGCCACAAAATTCAATGCAATTTTCTGGAGCGCCGGTCGCAACTGCCTTGTTGAAGGACCCGTTCAGGTCGACGGCCTCTGTGGTCAGAGCCATAGTTGTTGTCGGCGGCTTCTTCACTTTCCATCCTGTAAAATACTTTCTCATACAGAGGAGGACTAGAGATTTCATTAGTGCCCCCCAAATTACTACCCCGATTATCACAGCCAGTGCGGTCAATAACCACTTCACTATGGTGCCCGTCCATCCCTGGAACCAGTCAGTGAGCCAGCTAAATGTATAAGAATTTTCGCGCGCGATCCGATCGATCGTCAGGGCGTGGCTAGTTTCCCTTAGTCTCACTTCTGCATCACCATTGTACGCATGTGAATTACCGTGTCCAATAGTATGTCATGAGCCGTAGCGGTGTCGTTTGCCACCTTTTCTAGGGCCAAAGCCAATTTATCTATCCGGAAACTATCCATGACTGTGCCCGCTCCTGGGAAGAAGAAACCAAACACCTTTTCCCCTAGGCTCCCGTGTAGTTTAGTGGTTCCATCTTCGTTCATGACTGACCTCTTATAACGCCTGTCCAAGGACTTTGGGTCTAGCTCATCCAGTATCTCAACGTCAGGAAGGACTGAACCCAGATAACATGTGCCCCCCCAATTATTTGGTAAATAGGGGTAAGCCTTGTCGCCGCATATAAACATTGTCCCATGGGGTGGGACCAGGTGGGTGGATAAGCACTGGAGTCCCTTTACCACCCCATTAATCCTACTAACCCCCCTAGAGAATGTTATAGCCGTTATGTTGTGGTTGTGTTTATCTTGCAGTACTATTCGTAATGTAATCCCCAAGCTCCCTTGTCCCAGCTTCCCGGGGAGAGTGTAGGCGCATTCTGATTCTCCCATACGCAAGTGGCCGGAACCCTGGAGGCAGACCTTCCCTTTCTGTGGTTTGACCCAGACGGGGGCAGGCCTCTCGGCCACATGGGCAATCATTGACGGGCGATAATTAAATTGTCGATTGCAACTCTTGCCGTTGTCAACCCCTTCTCTTTCCAGCGTGGTGACTAAACATGGGGAATCGATAGGTTGTGAGCAGAGGTCATTGAGGGACAGAGGTAGCACTATCATGTGTATTCCTGTGGTGCCTGCTTGGGGAAAGCGCATGCACGACCAGCAGTGTGTCCTATTTTGAATTGTTGCCACTTCCCTGGCCACTTTCCAATATGTGTTTTCACCCTTCTTTGGGGCCTTATTCTGGGGTTGTGGCGTGAGTATGTATTCGATGCATGGTATGTAGTTCTTTTCGCCACCGGCCGCGCCAGGGGTCCAGACGCTGCACCGGACCTGCATGGTCATGTCTTTCCCTAGGCGTGTGCGTGTTTGTAGCTTAAAATCAGGGGTTCCCCATTGGTATCCTGGTTGGGCCAAGGTCTTAATGCTAGCTTGCCCGTCTTCCCGGAACTCTCGTTGCTTTTGTAGTATCATGCCAACGCGTCCAGGCCCTGCCGACAGTGCTAGCCAATTTATGTTCACCCAATTTGTGTGCAGGGCTTTCTGTTCGAAACATGGTAGTGATACTCTTTGTCCCCATGTTACGGTGAGGTGTCGGGTTTCGTTTTCGCATCTATTGGAATCGGAGTTTCCCCTAGCTGCTGTCGCTATCAATAGTATTGTACCTATGATTAGGCCCATCCTTACTGTGGTTGCTGTGGTGTAGTGTCTGGTGCTTGTATGGCCAACTTACAGTGCGTGGCGTGGATCCACGAAGTCTTGCCCTCGCAAAAGACTGCCGTTGGTGTAGTCAGCAACACCTGGACTGGTCCCTTCCACCTTGGTTCCAAGGCGTTCTTGCAGGTGAAGTGCTCCACGAACACCTGGTCTTTTTCCTCTGGTGGAACACCTGGTCCACAAGTCTCCTGGGAGCGCCTGGTCTACAGGTCTCCAATTCATAGATTCAATTCATTCAATTCATAGTTTCATAGAACACCTTTTCTCCAATTTCCTAATCCACTTTTTTCAAGTGGATCCAATTTTATCCAATATTCAATTTTTAAATTCAATCCCATTTAATCCAGTCCAATTCAAATTAAATTCAATCCTTCTCTCAGCATCCCATTACCTGTTTCCAACATCAATAAAAATAAAATTATAAAATTAATAAAAAATCAATCATCTCAACTCTCAAATCGAATCAAAAAATAAAAATAAACGAAAATTACTTCAGCGAGAGTTTCAACTAGAATTAACACAAACAAACCACCATTAACCTCCATTAACACAAACAAACCACCATTAACCTCCATTAACACAAACAAACCACCATTAACCTCCATTAACCTCCCCCTATTATTTATTTATTTTCATGAATAAACAAATAATAGAAATAACCTGGTCTACTTCCAATTTCAATTCTGGTCAGTTCTGGTGTCTGGTCACACACAATGTTTTCCTCACCCACTGTGATTCGCTCAAAATAGATTCTCACTGTTATGTCTGAAATTCGTCTCATGAAAACCCATTCAAGAGTCCGGTGTGACAGACAGCCAAACACATAGACACGCCGAAGACCCCAGGGTACCCATCAAACTAGCTTGTCCGCAGATCCACAACACAGCGAAACATGTAACTTTACTAAAATAATCACTTACTCATAACTAATACTCATAATAACTCATAATTACTTATGTAATTACTCATACCAATACTTACTTAAAATAATGTAATATCCCAATCTTCACCCCCTATGCAAATCGAAGCACCCCGGACAACCCACAACCAATATCAACCACTGTAGCCGTCTTCCCCTCCAGGCAGCCACACACAGCCACATACATCTCCACCCACGTCACACAAGACAACAGCCAACCAGTGTGTCCACCACACAGAAACCTTTGGCAATGCAACAACCGAACTCCCAGACAACCAACAACGAAACCCAATCCATCTCCATGGCTCATCAAGCAGTTCCAACTTAATCCAGCTTCACATACCGATTTCCCCAAAAACTCGTGAAACTTCACCCCCATTCTGGAAAAACCCTGGACTAAACCCTGACACCCTAAATAACTTCAGACCCATCTCCAACCTACCCTTTCTGTCAAAAGTTTTGGAACGTGCTGTGGCCACTCAACTCAAACATCACCACTCTGCCAATAACCTGTATGAAACATCCCAATCCGGATTCTGCTCCAGCCACAGTACTGAAACTGCTCTCCTCAAAATCACCAGCGACCTTTTCTCTCCTCTGATGCCGGCAACCTCAACATTTTCATCCTCCTCACCTCAACGCCTCCTTTGACATCATCAATCACGCCATCCTCCTCACCCTGTTTAGACCAGCTTGTGCCTATTAAACCCAAATCAGTTCACTCCCAAGCTTCACATGGACCACCTACTACTCTCAAATTATCCACTCTGGCTCCGGAATCCCAAAAGCACTCTTCTCTACAATAAACAAACTAAATAAACAAACTTTACAACGTGAACAAACTCCTCAGCGCCCTGGATACCGCCACCTGTCATTCAGAGTAGACAACAGCATCTCCTTTCTGGCTTTCAGCATCTCCTTTCTCCTTTCTGGCATCCAAATGAAATTCTGGCTTCAAATCAACTTCCTCGAACTTAACTATGATAAATCTAAATTAATCTTCGTTTGCCCACAACCACTCACCAAATTCACCCATAACTTTGCCCCCAACATCGATGGTCATTTGAACACAAATTGAACAAAATTAATCGAACAAAACACTTCCATTAACTCGACATTCTTTTCACAGCACAAAGTTCACTTGAACATCTTTTTCCTGGATACTCCCTCTTTATTTTTATACCATACCATGCTTCTCCATGGAATAGTCCACCACTCATATAAATAATCATAAGAGTTCTGCGAAACATCTCCATCTTTAAAACTTAGCCAACCAATTTTAAACCACATGTTTTCCCCCCAAAAAACAAGTCACATTCTTTGTATATTGCCAACATTGTTCATCGTTTAAGTATCATCCAGAACTAAATTTTTTTATAAACCATCAACTTGTAGATGCATTTATTTATATCCCATTAACCCAAGAACTCTCAATTGCTTGGTTATATTTTAGTAATGTCATATATCCATATTTCTTTTCCAAAATGTTCCTGATATACACATTAATCCCATCTGTCTTTGTTTCCAGATCAACTCAAATCAGGAAATCAACACAAATCCTTATTACCTCCAATCAATTCAAAATTAAATCAACAATTCAAAACCAGATCGGATCAGCGATCAGAAATCACTTTTCCAATCAACACATTCCAAGCAACAATTCATTCAAAGACCAAGCTTAAAAACACAACTCTCATCTTACTGTGACAAATAAGCAACCAACCTACTTCACACTAAAACAAATAACTTTTCATCACCCCTTTCTTCTCCACCGCCTCTTACACTTAAACAGATCATAATTACTCACTCATACACTATTGCCCATCACCCAGTTGCCCCAAACCCGTCCATATAAACTCCATTGTTGTCCTGTTCATCTCTCTGTGTTACATTTACATTTTGTGACTCACAGCTCCTGCCTCCATGGAACAATGACGCCTGAGCACTCAATTAGCCCTCCCAGTACCAAAGACTTACAATCAGACCGACAGACAGACAAATAACAGAGGCATGTCGCCAGCCCCAGCACAGGACATCCCCTTTCCGGGCAGGCACAATATAATCCACAGCATCGAAATGCCAATTTCTATCCGGAGCCTCGCAAAGCCAAAATCCATGCATGCGTGCTCCATCATGCAACCCGATCTGTACTCGGTGCGCCCGGCGCCCCCTATAATCAGTGAGTTATAATAACCACAATATCTCTGGCACCCAACTCGTGATACCACAATTTAATCCACGTTACTTGCATCTCTTCATCCTCCCAAATGTCCTCCATTCAACGTGACTCAAATCCATCTCAAATCCCCACAGCTCGATCGAACACGTCACTGTACTCGGCCCGGTTAAATTAAATTCCAAGCGTACTGTACCTGACGCTTCCGGTCGGCACCGGAAGTCTGTTTATTTCTTGAGACCCCTGAATCGGGACATCAACGACAATTACAAAGACAAACAGGACTCGATATTCTCTGTTCATTAATTACGTACATGATTTTGGTTTAACCAACAATATATGTCCCGATATTCTCTCCAGATTTAAGTTCTATATCCTGTCGTTAAAGCAACACCCTGTAGACTGACTCCGCCTGTCGTTCTTCCAAGGTTAGTGAATTGCCTCTGACCTCTTACCCTTACATATCTCGAACAAAGGTCAAATAAACTTCGAAAGGTCAAACTTCAAATTGGGGTAACCAGCGCTTTATTATCCCACAAGTAATGCAAGTCCGGCGACAATGGACAAATGACCATTAATGTGGCTCTACATAGCATAATGCTAACTTCTACGAATCCAACAACCGTCACAATGTTGTGGACGAATCCAACAACCGTCACATCACAATCCAACAACCGTCCAGGAACTTCCGTACGAGGCGTGCTTCACAATGCAGCACCTCTCTACCTGGTGCACACCTTTCGCACATCCTTCCTCGTTCGCACAACGCTTCATCAACACACCTCCTCGCGCCCACACCTTGGCACAAGCCACACCACATACCGACAGTTGACCTCAACCGTCCTCCTTCCTCGGATCAGCGTTCTGTTGAAAACGTGACATTTCTGCTCAAATTATTGAATTTCCAATTTTAATAACTTAACCTTACCAGCATACTAAATCTGTGTCCGCATCGATCAACACAAATGCCTCGATGCATCTTCCAGCCGCCACTCCGCACTGTACCTTACTGTATGAACAAGACTTCCTGTTGGAACTTGGCTCCGGAAATTAATTACTCTGTCTTGAAATCGTTTATTTTAGCCATCTTAAATAAATCCATCCATCTATCCATCTTATAAATAACGTATTCGTCCTGTGACATTGCCTGGCATATATGTCGCAGCCGGCCACTATTCCGACATGGCTCGTCTGACATGAACGTCCGACATCCAGCAAAGTCGAAATGACCCACAATGCATTTGGGCACACATCCTCCTCTGAGAGTGGGCGAGTTATCGCCGGCACTCTGAGCAAATCTCATACAGCACACCCGTGACTCGCGGCTCGCTCGGCTCCTGTCTGAACACCCAATATCCCTCTACCCAAACTTCCACGGAGCCGCACGGCGGAAACACAGGTTTGTACCACACTTTAGTTAAACGAACATTGCCAGGATTCTCGGATAGACGTTTAATTTCACAACACACATGACAAAAATCCGATTTAAATTCAGAGATCGCCGATCGACCTGGCACAACCATCTCAACGCGACGACGCCACGCCGCCCCCCGTCTTGGCGCGCACCCTCGTGCCTCCACACGAATCCCAACACTCCCTGCACGCCGCTCTATTCGCGTTCGCGGCGGGGTTTACCTTACGTTGGGACATGCAGTCGGCTGTCATAACAAAGTGCGAAAAGCTGTCATAACAAATCTGCGACCTGACATGTAGTGAGTTGTCAGAACATTGAGCTGTCAGAACTCATCCCTAGCTCGTAAACATCGCAAAAAACAGGATCTCCGACGCTTGACCTCTCTGACCCAAAATGCACTATATGACACCAATTCCAAAGGTGAGCTGCCTCAGCGATACATCCCACACATACAATCCACAATATCTGCCATTGAATGAACTCTTCGATTCAAGTAAAACACACATATTGATTCGAATTCTGAATTTAGCGAAAAAAAACAGCCCATCCTCCAACCATCTCCAAGAAACCCGCTTCATATCAACAGTAGGTCGACAAGGGCACTCCGAGTGCTTTCCTGACCCGATTTATATCAATTCGCTTCCCAAACAACTCCCAAACAGATGAAAATCCGGACTCAGTTCAGGACCTCGCCTGTTCTCTCGGATAGACGCTAAAATGGACATTCCCGGCCTGAATTTCCCGCACGTCGAGCAGATCACTTACAAAGCTTCACACCGAAACCCTCTGCTTTGCATATGTCATACAGACAAATACATTGGCTAGATACACACGTCAATTAACATCCCAATATACATTCATTCCTCATTCATATACTCATAGAAGTCTCCCAGACTTCGCGCGAAACTCAGATCGACTCAAATCATGCCTTTCTCCAGCCACTCCCAAACAATCTTTGCTCATTCATGTTACGTCTCTCATTCAAGGAAAAGGATTTTTGGGACTGGTTGGACGGGGGGTGGGTTGAGGTGAAAAAAGGGAAGGCAGGGCGGGGTGTTGGGGTGTTGCCTAGAGCCCTGGGACTGAGCTCAGGTCTTGGGGGGGGTGGGGGGTGTTGCCTAGAGCCCCGGGACTGAGCTCAGGTCTTGGGGGGTTGGGGGGTCTTGGTCTGGTATCTGGTCCAGCGGCATCACTCGCTGTTTTACTTGTTTAACTGCTTACTTAATTGTCCTCTGTCCTGTAGCTTCAATAACTATAGCTACAATGCTTAAAATTTCAATATTTCAAAAACCATTCCTGTCCTTCTCACCCTGTGGCCACCTGGCCCATTTCCTGTGAGCTTATTTATTTTCTCTTGTCCACCAGGTCCTGGCCTGTTTCTATCTGGACCTCTGTTGCTTTGGCCTTCTATCTAAGTTTAGCCACAGCCCTTCGTTCCCTGGCATGCAATGGCATACCCCATCTTGTCTCTGGGCTGTTCCTTCCTGGAAAAATCTTGGCCACCTGGCTTCAGCCTATATGGCTGTCCGACCTCATTTTCCCCTCCTGGTGCTAACTGTAACTTTAAGCTTACTGTTAAGTCCTTCCTGGTTTATCCTTACTTGTTTATCCTGGCTTTAACAAAACCACGTCATTCTGAGGCCTAAATGAGCCTTTACTTACAATTTCTGTTCGAGTGCAGACAGCGCGGAAGACAAGGAGACTGAACCCGCGCGAGGGAGGAAGGTACGAATTTGGAATAATAGCCCTCTGATATAAAACAACTCCCACCTTTAATCAAATCAACGTGCCGGCGCCGGCCTCAGGTCAGCCTTCCTCCTGTCCCTCGGGCTCCGTTTCCCGTCCTCCGCGTCTGTTGACACCCCACTCCTGGTACCATCTGTGAAGAATCAGCTCTTCGTTTGCAAAAGAAGTCCACAATAGCCTGGAATGGCGCAGCTTTATTAAAAACCAACTTATACAGATCCGGAGGAGGCCAAGACATCTATAGCAAGAGCCAGTCTCATGCCACGTCAAGCCTTCCTGAAAACGCATTGATTCTCATTCACTTGTATACGAATACGATTATCAGAAAATCTCCGAGAGAACGAAGCGACTGGCGAGAGTCCCTCCCACCGTTATCATTCGGGGGAGTCAGCCCTTCCTTATCATTTGGACCAAATGTTTCTCTGGGCTCCGAGAAAACAGAAATGTAACTCACAAAGAGGAGAGTGTATGCTTAGCCAAACAAACCCATATATTTTATGGGTTTGTGTACATGAGTAATTCAAAGCATGTTTATACAGAGTCATGCGTTGCTGTGATTAAAACAAAATATATATGGTTAACGATAGGTTCATGTCCTCTAGCCTCGAAAAGCACACGTATACAATTTGTTCAGCATGACCTCAGCGAGCCTTTTCTCATCCAAAACTAAAACGAAGCAAAAACCCTTTATTAACTTTATGAAATAGCATTTTTAGACAACATTTAAATCATAACACATTAGCAACCAACGTCTATAACTGAACTTTAGGCAATAACAAATCTACTACTTGACATATATATATATATATATATATATATATATATATATATATATATATATATATATATATATATATATATTGTTGCGGATATGAGATTGGCCTCCATCCATATCCGCTTGTAAATATTCCCCTATTTCCTCAGTACTTCCCAACTATCCCCAATCCCCCATTCCCTAGTCCCATTTTCTGTAAACAACACTCTGTAGACCCGACCTCCCCCTATTTCCCCCATTAAATGTCGCATCCAGGTCCACCGCATCTCACGTAGACAACTATAGGACATCTTGCTAGTTATTCTTAGTCTATGTCAGTTAAGGACTCGTTTCCATTAATTCTGACTCTTCGTTGCACCAGAATGTGATTGTATGGCACCGTTAGGAAGTTTAGGACCTCCCAATACCTCCCCGCAGCTCTTCCTCATGGCTCAACAACAACAACAACAACAACGGCGGCGGCGCGGGGAGTGTGCGTCCTCACTCCGGCTTGGTTGGTAGGGGGTGTTGGGAGTGCACCATGCCTGTCCAACGAGCCGCCATCGAGCATGTGCTCGACGGGGTTACCAGGTAGGGGCTCGCTGTCAGCTCCTCGTCAAGGGCGGAGCCCGGTAACCCCCGCACCCAATAGAAGCGGCGGACCGATCCCATCTGGGGCGGAGCCAACGAGCCGAGGGCATGTCACTCCCCGCTGAGCATGCGCAGGAAGAGGGAGGTGACGTCAGATGCGCGCTGAGCTTGAAGCAAGAAGGACGCCACCTCCGAGCGCTGTGACACCTCCCTGCATCTTTTGGACCGCGCTTTATCCTGTCCCTGAGCCAAGGTGCACCTTGTGCTATCAACCGACCTGTCCTTCCCTGCCATCAATCCCTGTGTAAGTCAGTCTTGTTCCGTTTGTCTGTGGTCTGTCTGGGATAGATAAGATTGTGTCTAAGTGCCTATCTCTTCTGTGCTTTACCTCATTACCTTGTAATCTACCCCTTTTCTCCACCACCAATTATATCCTCCTCCGGAGGTCTTGAGAACTGTACCCCTTGCGTCGTTTCCTTTATCCCAGTCGTTGTGTCTTTTCCATCATTGATTTAGCATAGCGCGATTTGGTCAACGTCGAGTGTAATCGGGTAAACTGTGCGAACACGGCGGCCATTCCGTTCGGTCAAGCAACATCTTAAGTCGTGTCCGTAACAATTGGGGTCGGGAAGTGGGATTGGACCCGAAGCGCGGTTCACGCGCTCGAAATTATTAACGGTGAAATTTGTTTTGTTTTAAAATAAAAACCCGAATTTTGAAAGTCGCGCTATGGCAGATCAAGACGGCTGGGTTCCGGTAGAGGAAAGTGAGGCAGGGTCGATCCAGGACCAAATTGAGGGACATGAGGAGAGCGAAGCAGTGAGGGCGGCAGGTTCGAAAAATGGCGTCCTCGCGCACGAGGTTACGGGCGCGCAAAATGGCGCCTCGCACATGGCCACGGTGACCGCGCCCACGACCGTAGCAGCGCCACCGATGGATTTGAACCTTTTTATGATGCAAATGAAGGCCCTTATGGAAAAGAATAGTGAGCAATTGGGAGACCAAATTAGAGGTTTGAAAAGCAGTATGGGACAAATGGGGAACCGGATGGATGCTCAGGGTGAGCGATTGGAGGGCCAAATGGGGGTAATGGGGTCCAATAGCGAGAAATTGAGGGAGGACATGGGGGCCAATAGCCAACGGTTAGAACAAAGGATGGGGGCCCAGATCGGAGGGTTAGGGAGTAGAATAGAGGGATTAGACAATAGATTAGGGGAAATACAGGAGGGGTTAATGGGGGTAGAAAACAGAATGGCCGTTCAGGAGAATCAAATGGAAGGGATGAAAAAGGGGTTAGAGGGGTTAGAAAACAGTATGGAAGGCAAATTGAGGGACATGAGGGACCAAGCGGAAAGGGAAGTTAAACAAATGGGGCAGCAGATAGAGGGGGTCAGAATGGGGGTAGAAACTAAATTGGATGCTCACAGGGAGGAAATGGAGCAGATGAGGGTGGCATCTGGGCAGGAGATGCAAGTGATGGGAGAGGAGATCAGAAGAGGTGTGAGTGAGGAGGTCGGAGGAGTGCGCGAGGAGGTGAGGCACTGTAAGGAGCGCATGGAGAAGGGGGTGAGAAAGGGGACTGTAAAATTGCAAGGTGGTATAGAGGAGTTGACGCTGGGAGTGGAACAGCTGACGGAGGGACAAAAAGAACTAACGGACCAGGTAAAGAAGAACACAGCGGTAATAGAGGGATTAAAATCGACACAGAAGGAGATGAAAAAGGACGTAGGGGTAATTAAAAAAGAGTGTCAGATGGTACGTGAGGGACTGACAACGAGGTTGGATGAGGTGACAGAGGTAATGGAGACGAAGGACCGGCAGGTGAGGACGCACATAGAAATGGTCAAGGTGGCCTTAGAGGACGAGCTTGAGGAGACGCACCGGGAAATAAAAGAGGTGAAGCAGAAATTAGAAGAAGTGGAAGAAGGGGTAAGCGAAATTAAGAAGCGACGGAGAGAGGATAAGAAAGAGATAAAGGAGGAAGTAAAAGAATTGGTCCAAAGTCTGTGTTCGGATCGTGATGATGTGCTCATTAACCGGATGAGGGATTCGCAGGTGATGGAGGAGAAGCGAAGAGAAAGAGGACCCGGTGTAAGTGGTGACCAATATGGTCGTGCGTATGATGCGCCAGGTGATTTAATGAGCTTGGGGGTCGAGATGGACCCGGGTGTTCGTGAGAGGCCGTTGGTGAAGTGTGCGACAGGTCTGGTGTGCGAAAAAAGAGGTGTGCGAGAAAGTCCGACTCTGGGGTGTGTGAGGAAAAAGTGCGTGCCAAGGAGTGAGGGTGCTGTCGAGAGTGAGTCGGTCATAGCGTGTGTGCGAGGGAGCACATGGAAGCGCGTAGTGAGGAGTGTTACAGAGGATGTAAAGGGAGAATGCACGCCCGTGGTGAGTGTTACAGAGGATGTAACGGGAGAGTGTGCGTGAGAAAGATGTGTGACGGACAGGTGCATGGGGAAAGAGTGCGCTGTCAAAAGTAAGGAAGAGTGTACACCTGTGGTGAGTGTTACAGAGGGTGTAACGGGAGAGTGTGCGCAAGAGTGTGCGCGAGAAAGGTGTGTAACGGACAGGTGCATGAGGAAAGAGTGCGCTGTCGAGAGTAAGGGTGAGTGCGTTGTCAAGAGTGGTGGTGAGAGTAGTGAGAGTGGCACGGAGCGTGAGTTGGTTGTGACAGGTGAGCGAGGATGTACACCTGGAATGGAAGGGATGCACACCTGGAATGGTAGAGCGTGTGTGGGAATGCACACTTGAGTTGGTCGTGAGGCACGTGGTTGGGTGTGCGAGTGAAAGCACACCTGTGATTGTCACAGAGGAGGTGACCGAGGAAGGGGCGCGAAGAGGTGTGTTGGTGAGGTGTGCGACCAACGAATGTGTGCCAAAGTGTACGGTGGTCAGGTGTGTGACCAAGGGTGTGAGTGGAATGGGTGTACCTGGGTGTGTAAGGAAAGGTACGAGGAGCATGGGCACGGCTGGATGTGTGAGCAAGAAAGGGGTAGCGTATGCATGTAAGCATGCAGGTGAGGCATCGACGGTAACCGGGTTAGCGGTTAGAGCGACTTTTAGCCGAATCGGGCCCTCGGTGCGTGCCGGGCTTCGCGTGCCGCGAGAACCAGCGGGGATCCGAGCCACGGCGTGTTCGAAAGGACCGCCGTACGCGATCCACGCTGGGCCTCGCTTTGAACGGCCGCGTCCGTGCTCCACTAGGCGGAGCGGGCAGCCCGATAGGAAGGGTCGTCATGGCGACCACCTTTTGTTGAGGCATTCCGGCAGGTCGAGATCGGGCCATGGGATGGCTCCGTGCCGAGATGGTGCGTGGGATCTCGGCCCGGGTAAACCTCCTTCCCTGCACCGAATGCGGGACGTATCCAGCCGCTGGCACAAAACAACCCGCATTCATTGCTCGGCTGTACGAAGCCGAGCTTTAGAAGGGAATTGGCGCACCGAGAGGATCTAATAAGTAGACTGTAATGACGAGGATAGTGTTTTGGCCCCGAAATTAGAAAAACAAAATTTAATGATTGGCAAAGGATTGGCAGTAATGATTGGCAGATGATGGGTAGTGATTGGCAAATTTTTGATTTGTTGAAATTTGATGTGCAAAATTGGTAGTGGGAGATGCCCGATGTGGTGGGATGGCAACTCTGTCATCCCTCACAAGAGGGGGGCAAATGCACTAGATTATGGGGTTGATGGCAGTGAAAACTAGCCCGGGTGGGTTAGGATATTGTGTGTAGGGATCTAGCGAAGATGACATTAGGTAACGTTAAGGTTTCGTTAGTGACTGATACCTGTAGTGGGGACGCAGGTAGATTAGTATGGATGATAATGACGAGGGAGCGCAATAGTTTAAAGGGATGACTGGGAAGCGCAAGTTTCAGAGGGGAGTAGTTAGATGAGATGATGCTGTGTGAGAACTGGACAGGTGTGTGGAGCAGTGTATGAGTAGTGAGTGTTGTGGATCAGCGCGAATGCGCTTGGGGGAGAGAAGGGTGCAGGTGGCACCAAGTATGAGGGAGATCTCGCGAGATCTCGGAGACGGTGGGAGGGATTTTCGAAGCTCCACACGGTCTCCACGTTTTTCGAAGTTAAGTCTGTTCACAATTGTATTTTGTCGAAACTGTATTTATCTTTCGGTGTGTGAAGTTATTGTGTGCAACTTTGGTTGTTTCTCGGTGTTTATCTTTCATAAATTGATCGTCTGTTTGCCGTGTCGTGTCTTGAGGCCTTGTACAGTGTGCACTGTACAACCTTGAGGCTTTGTTTTTCTCTCAGCGGTCCGTCGTTTGTGATCCAATAACTTTCGTTCTCTGTATTCCCAGGCTTTTCACCCATAGCCTACTTCCTTGTGTAAATCTCAACTCAAAAAAAACAAAAAAAAACAAACAAAAAAAACAACATTTCCTTCTCTGTTCTCATTCGTTTATTCATTCTTATTCGTTCGTTTGTTCTTCGACCACGTGTTTCTCCCCCATTTCCCCAGATAGTTTTCACTCATTAACCTTCAATGTTTACACTTTCCCCTCAAGTTATGTATTCCGTCATATTTTACAACACCTTTTTCTTCTTCTTCTTTAAAAGGCTGCTTTCGACTTGCTCACCAAATCAATTCATCCCAAAAAAAATATCCATCTCCTATAGTGCCTTTTTTCTACATTCCCTAAACTCTCCTGCACTCCATCCTCCATCCAGCGTCCTTAAACGTATTTTTAACTCGAAGGTCACAAGAAACTCATTTTGCAATAAATGTTCGTTTCCCATAAATCGTACACTTTCAAAAATCCAATCTCACCCCTCCCCTCCAAATCTTCCCCATAACCCCTCCCCTCCAAATCTTCCCCATCACCCCTCCCCTCCAAATCTTCCCCATCACCCATCCCTTTCAAATCTCCCCCCTTGCCCCCTCCCTCCTAAACTACCCCCTCACCCCTCCCCGCCAAGACGCCCCCTCGCCCCTCCCCTCCTAGACTCCTGCCTCACCCCTCCCCTCCAAATCTCCCCCATATCCCATCCCTTTCAAATCCCTCCCCTTGTCCCTTCCCTCCCAAACTCCCCCCTCACCCCTCCCCTTCAAATCTCCCCACCCTCATTGCTTCTCAATTTCCCCCCTCTCACTCCCCCTCCTCAAAGCGTCCTCCCCGCTTCTTTCCCCTTCAAACTCTCACCTCCATCTCCCCCAACCTTCTGCCTCGCTCTTCCCCCTCCTCAAATAACACCTCATTGTGGCTCACCCAATCACCATCAAACCTTTTGTCCGCCCCATCCTTCCCTTTCTCCGAGCTATTCTGAAATCTCTGACACACCTTCAACAGCTCTCCCTATCTCTTCCACCTCTTCCACATCTTACCCTACCCCTCCTCCCCCCTGTTCTGTATCTGATGCTCCCCCTTCCTCTTCATTAACGGTATGGACCTCAAACATCCGGGGCCTTCGTTCAAACTTAACTGATCTCTCCATACAGGTTGCTTCTGTCAAACCAGACGTGATCTGCTTAACAGAAACTTTCCTCCTTTATGATGTCTCTGATTCCATAGTATCTCTCCCGGGCTACTCCCTCCTCCGGTATGATAGACCTGAGCCTCGTCCTGGAGGCGGGGTTGCTATCTTTATCAAAAACTCTCTTCCTCACTCGCCCTGCACTGCACTCTCTCCACCTCACCCCCAGGAATACCTCTGGCTACGGCTTCCCCTTCGCTCCCACCTCTTGTTCATATGTGTGTTGTACGGTCCACCAAACAGTGATGACTCCATCTACATCTCGCTGTCTGATGATATGGACCAACTTCTATCTACTCATCCCAACTCTCTCTTCCTCATATGTGGTGATTTCAATTGTCACCATGGCAGTTGGCTGGGTGTGGGTACCTCTCTCACCAGCCATGGCTCTTCAGCAAAGGACTTCTGCGACTCACTGGGACTGACACAATCTGTCAATTTCCCGACCCGGATCTCAGTCAACGGAACATCTTCTCTTCTGGACTTGGTTATGACTAACTTCCCTGAAAATGTCTGCTGCTCTTCTTCTGCTCCGATCGGATCATCTGATCATGTCCTTGTTAAAGTGGACATCTCTCTGACCATCCTCAGGGAGCCTGCTCAGCGTCGACGAGTCTGGCATTTCACTCAGGCCAACTGGCACGGTCTTCAAGCAGCCATCAATCATCTGGACTGGTCTCCCATCTCTACCACCTCTGACATCAACTCATCCTGGGATATCTTCCAAAGTAAATTGCTCTCTCTCATGCACAGATTTATCCCATCTCGTCTTCAGTTGTCATACCCTTCCTCCCGTCCATGGTACACGGAATCTTGTGGTGAGGCTGTTGCCCAGAAACAACTTGCCTTCGTCTCCTGGAAAGCAAATCCAACTGAAGGAAATCTCATTTCCTTTCACAAAGCCCGAAACAAGTGTGTGTCCACCCTCAGGAGAGCCAGGAAACAATATCTCTCCGTTCTCAAGACCGAACTCTCTTATCTGTCTCCCTCTTCCAAATCCTGGTGGCGTCTGGTCAAATCCGTTTCTGGTGTTTGTTCCCCCTCCATCCCCTCCCTTACCTCAAACGGCTACACAGCTGACTCCGCACGTGAAAAAGCTGAATGCCTCAACTCTGTGTTTGCCTCTAAATCTTGTGTCCCAAACCCATCCCTCTCTGTACCCACCATACCCAGTCGTACCCTGCTGCTCCTGGACTCCGTGTCCTTTCCTCCTGACAAGGTGGAAAAGTTTCTGTCAACCCTCGACTCTGATTCTGCAACTGGACCCGACGGCATCAGCCCACGGGTCATAAAATCCTGCTCTGCTGCTCTATCTCACCCTCTCTCTGTTCTCTTCACCCTCTCTTTTGCTCAAGGTCAACTGCCATCTGCTTGGAAATCAGCCAACATCACCGCTTTGCACAAAAAAGGTGCAAAAACAGATCCTAGCAACTACAGACCAATCAGCCTTCTCCCAATTATCAGCAAAGTCATGGAATCCATCATTGCTTCGGATATGAAATCTTTCCTCTTCTCCAATGGCTTGATCTCTGATCATCAATTTGGTTTCAGACCAGGTCACTCTACTCTGGACATGCTGCTTCTGCTGTCTCAACAATGGATGGAGGTCCTCAATGCCAAACAGGAAATTAGAGCTGTCTCCCTCGACATATCACGTGCCTTCGACACGGTCTGGCACCCCGCTCTGCTCACCAAACTCTCCTCCTTTGGTATCCATGGAAATCTCCACGCATGGCTGGCGGACTTCCTCTCTAGTCGTCGTCAACGTGTGGCCCTGAATGGGTTTCTCTCATCTCCTCTTCCTGTTCAGGCTGGAGTTCCCCAAGGCAGTGTTCTGGGCCCCGTGCTTTTTCTGGTCTTCATCAATGATCTCTCTGACTCTCTCGAAAATCCTCTCTATCTCTTTGCTGATGACTCCACTCTCTGCCGCTCCATTCCTCTTCCCTCAGATCGGCAGTCTGCTGCCTCCTCACTCTCTGAAGACCTGGACAAAATCACAGACTGGTCAAACAAGTGGAACATGTCTTTCAATCCTGACAAATCTCACACTCTTACTATGTCTCTCCGAAAAGATCGACTGGACAACCCTCCCATCTACTTTCTCAACAATCCTCTCCAAGAAGTTCTGTCGCTCAAGATTTTGGGTCTCACTATCTGCCATGATCTTTCTTGGGAAAACCACATTTCCAAGCTGGCCTCCAAAGCCAGTCGCCGACTGGGCATCCTCCGTCGTGCAAAGTCCTTCCTCGGCACACCTGAGCTCCTCACCACATACAAGGCTTTCATCCGCAGCTCAATGGAATACTGTTCTCCCCTATGGGCCGGTGCTCCTGCCTCACACCTAGCTCGGCTTCACGCTGTTGAAACCAAAGCTTTCAGAATTATTGGAATCTCCCGCGATGAAGCTATCTCTGAGGGCCTTTCACTCACTCACCGCAGGCAGGTAGGTGGTCTTTCTGTCTTCTACCGACTCCTCTCCGGCCTTGCACCCCCAGCTCTCTCTGTGCTCTGTCCCCCAAATATTCCTACAGTTCGCACAAGATCTGCCAGCAACCCTCTGATGGTTAAACTGCCGAAATCTCGGCTCTCTGCTCACCTTCACTCTTTCATTCCTCTTTTCTCCCGCCTCTGGAACAAACTCCCTCACTCCCTTCAATCCCACTCCTCCCTCCAGGTCTTGAAAACAGCTGTTCACCACCATCTCTTATCTTCCCCCATCCAAAACCTTGATCTTTTCTACCCCCGCTAATTCACCCCAGATCCACCTTGTTTGAAATTCCAACTTCTTTCCTGGAAGTCCTGGCAGTGTCCATATGTTTTATACCTCTCCCACCGCCCCCTTCCCATGCCCCCCCCCCCCAAAGCCCTCGCCCTCTCTCAGATCTCTCGATGTCTCCATGTCTCTCGGTCCCTGCTCTCAAATGTTGTGTTTGTGTCCTTCCCCCTCTCTCCCCATCTTGTCTACCGCTCCCAATGTTATATGTTTTATGTGTCGGTTTGTCTTTCTGTGTGATTAATGTTCGCTCTTTCACGAGCCTCGATCTTGTATACAAAAAAAAAAAAAAAAAAAAAAAAAAAAAAGGTGTGCAAGTACAGGTGTGTGGAATATATGGAGCAGAGAATGAGTGGTGTGGAGAGAGTTGGAGTAAGTGGTACGGAGTGGTGTGCATGGTGCGAAGGTGTGGATGGGGGAAGAGTGGACCCCTTTTCACGAGTACCCGGGGAGGGTAGTTTAAAGAATAGTTAGAAGGTATAGGTAAATTGTGGTTGGATATTGGCATTTGTGGTGCGGATGCAGAATGGTATTGTGGATGGGTGCATTGGTGTGGTGAAATTGGCTGGTCGTGTGGCCTGTTAGTATGAGTGTGAATGGTTGGGCACTCCGCCACTGTTAGATGTCGGCCAGGTGAGGCCGCAGGTGGGCTCTGGGAGCCGTTAGTGTCAGTGGGTGCCTGAGGATCCCGGGTGTGGATCGGGCAGGCCGTGCCAGAGAGGGCACTGAGGGGGTGAGAGTGCAAGAGGGCCTTCCCCAGTTAGTTAGGTTAGGGTGAGGAGCAGGTGAGCTCGGTAGGCAACAACAGTGGTGGAGGTGTGCAGGTGGGCGGACCACCTGGGAGCGTCACACGACCCAGCCACCGAAATTGTGCGGGGGCACCGAGTGATGAATCGGGGGAGTGAGACTCCAACTTGAGAAGCACCACAGTTTGGTCAATGGGAATTGGTTTTTAGAACCCATAGTGTAAGTTGGCCAATGGATTGGCAGGGAAAGACCCCGGGTAATGTAAAGTTGTTAAAGTCATTTAGGAAATAGTTAGGATTGATGAACCTGTCGCACCATACGCAGCCACTTACCTGAGGTGGTGATGATGACTCCACACCTGTGTTTTCTTTGTTTTGTGTTGCAGGAAGGGAGAATTGCTGTGTGGATTTGTGAGACGCATCACGACGTGGATGAGACATTGGGGTGATTCCATCTCTCCCTCCTTAGGAGGGACTGATGATGAATTGGTGATGGCAAATTTTGATGTTGAATTGGAGATGGCAAATTTTGATGAGAGTTGGAAATGGCAAATTTGATTGGTTAGGAGGGAGAGAAGACGAATTTGGTTTATGGGAGGAACGGGGAAGACAGTAGGGACGTTTGTTGATGTGTAAAGTAGATGTTTATGGGTAGTGTTGTGTTTTGTGGATACAGTAAGGGGTAAGGGAGGGGCAATGTAGGTTACCTGGTGGGGGGGGGGGGGGCGTACGGTAGGAACGTACCTGTCTCACCTGGTTCCCATGTGCCCCCAGTGTGCATTACCTTGTATTGCGTGCACTTTTGCGCCCTTACCACCTTGCTCACTTGTCTTATTTTGTCTCCCACCTCCGAGGATCTGGCTTTGGGGCAGAGAGAGAGGAGAGAGAGGTGCTGGCTCTGCAGTTGTGGGCCTGTACTTTCGCTGCTTGCTGC
>NC_136264.1:84681840-84724340 GCF_964187855.1 Myxine glutinosa | reverse complement strand
TGGTATTTCCCATGAAAATTTATTTTGTACACAAATGAATGTCTTATGAGCCATCTAAATGCGCCATCTAATGGCTTATGTGCCATCTAAATATTATATGCAAAATGATGGAATTTTGCCATCCACCAGCCCTTTTCCTCCTTCTCCCAACCCACTCCCAGCCCTGGCACACACATAATAAATAGATGATCTCTTATGACATCACTTTTTAATTTGCTGCGTTTCTTTTCAGTTGCACTCAGAGGTGTAAACAAACACAAGTGCCACGGTAAGCACAAGAGTGATTTGACAGAAAGGTACCCTGCTGTCATGGTGGGAGGCAACCGAAGGCTTTCAGTCCGATCAAAGCAAGGGGAAGACCAAGAGGCGATTCCTGATGAACTCTCACAGCACGAAGAAGGCTCAGCTCACACTGCAGTCGGTGAAGGGATGGTAGGAAATAAGTTGAACATGTTACAGACGTCTTACCAAACCAAAAAGCATTCTCAGGCCTCAACGGAAATGTTTGTGCTTGGTTCGCATCAGGGAGACAGCTCACTGAAGGTTGCCCAGCAGTTGACGAAACAACCGTGCCACCAAGAATGTGAATATCTAAAAGAACTCCTTGAGAAAAGGCTAAATTCTGAACAGGTGAGTTTAAAAAAACTTATACATGTATAAACATTGTGCTTTACCCTCAATTAAAAAGGAACTTTATCCTGAGAACACAAATATTACGATGACTTTTGGGTCGTCAGGGACTTTTGGATCTTTAGGGACTTTTGGGTCCTCAGGGACTTTTGGGTCTTCTAGGGTTTTTTTTGCTCCTCCGGGACTTTTGAGTCTTTTTGGTCCTCGGGACTTTTGGGTTATAGGGGACTTTTGGTTCTTCAGGAACTTTTGGTTCTTGATGCTTTGGGTCTTTTGGGTCCTTGGGGGAGTTTTAGTTTAGGGTTTGTTTTTAGGTCTCTTGAGTTCTCTGGGTATTTTGAGTCTTCTGGGTCTTTTGAGTTCCCGAGAATGTTTGGGTCTTCTGGTTCCTCGGGGACTTTTGGGCCCTCTGGCTCTTTATGGCTCTTAAGGATCTTATGGGTGTGTCTTCAAAACTCGAAGGGGTCTCAGCAGTCTAAAGAGTTAAAAGGTACATTTCAATCATGCATAATTAATTATTAGATGTAAGTAGTTAATAGACACAGAAAGTATGACACACACACACACACACACACACACACACACACACACACACACACACACACACACACACACACACACACACACCTCATCCATTTATAGTCGAACTTATGACAGTGTTTTGCTATTTGTTTTGTGTAGTTGGTCCAGAGAGGACAGTGTCGCTGCAGATGAGTTCTGAAGTTTCATTCCAAGACAACCCACAGATGCTTGAAAAGCGTTTAATAAAATTGGGATGACCAAGGAGGATGTGTGAAGTCCTTTTCACATTCTGTAAACCAATCCTCCGAAATACAGGCTCGATGGATGCACTGTGGCTTTCAGCATCGAGCGACAGCCCATCCCCGTCCAGATGCAACTTCATATGACAAGACGGGAACCGTCCACAAATATGCGGAGATCTGCAAGCCTCACTGTGTTTTTTCTTTCTTTTCAGACGAGCTTGCAGCACACAGCCGAGATGAACGCACTTCGTGAAGAGAAGGTTCAGCTACAACTGGAACTTGCAGCCGAACGCAATCACGTTGCCTCGTTACAGATCCATCTGCAATCTCTCAGGGAACACACGGTGGCTTTCCTGATGGACCAAATGGACATCATAAAACTATGAGCCGGCACGCTCGATTAGAGGGAGTATCGGTCATGGAAAAAACAAGACCGAAAGTCTAAGCGGCATAGCCGGGCTTGTAAAATATTATAAACTACAAACATATTATTAGCTGTTTATAAACATTAAACAAAGAAATTTGGAGGAATCCCGACATCCGTGAGGTAAGTTTTACTTACAGAACTGAGGGAAGATCTACTGTAATCTAGATTATACCCCACAAGGAATAGGTACGTACCGTTTTGTTGGAAGATCCGTAACGCCAATACTTTCAATATTTCATGGTCATTTTAACAATTTGCTTGTTTGTGTTTCACACTGATTGAAAAACGTAAAGGTAAAGCATGGCGATTGTGATATATGACAGATTTGCTGATGTGAACGGCATATAAATCAAAATGGCAGAGTGTGGAGAGTCAGCCGCCGTAATGACATCACACGTAATCACATCACTGTCATGTGACCAGATGCTCAGCTCTGATTGGTATACGCTTGAGGGGACATACATACATACATACATACAGACGGACAAACACTGTTCTAGATGGCTTCACCCGATGGGCTACGCAGTAAAAACAGTCGCCTTCGATTGCCCAGCCAAACCACAAACGGACATGCCTATACCCTGCACAAGTCGAATCAATCATGTCCTGCCCTGCTAGTAGCATGACTTTCAGCAAGTCAAGAACCCTTTTCCACAATCTACTAATATACCATGAGGCAAACGTTTGCTGGAAAATCAATAAATGAATGCAATCTATTCATCATTAAAAATGGCAGTTCTTATAGCAAAGCCATTTCTCCCTTTAAAATCATTCATTGTTAAGTGTTAACGACACACTAAAGTTTCACACCTGTCATGTATGCAGTGCAAATATTCACCGTTGTATCCCTACACCGGGACCGGGTTGTATCCCTACGCCAGACCTCGGATGGCGCTGCTGTGAATCGGGCCTTGATCGGCAGAGTGAATAAACGCGTACGACAATTGATCGCAGTTTGTCGAGATACTTTACATGGCGACGAGGATAAACATCTAGACCATGACTTCTTTCAGCCATATCGATGAATTCGACCCTCATGAGGGGGATTTTGACACGTATTCTGAGCGGTTGTCTTTCTACTTCGAGGCGAACGGCATCGCGACCGAAGGCCGGATGAAGGCCGTCTTCCTGTCCATTTGCGGAGGTGAGACGTTCACACTTGTTAAAAACCTGATTCGGCCTCGGACAATCCAGGAGCTCACGTATGCAGAGCTCAAGGCCGCTTTGAAGGAACATTGCAACCCATCTCCTTCAGTCATCCTGTGTCGGTTTAATTTTTACATGTGCAGACAGCAGCAAGGTCAGTCGATCGCAGACTTCATTGCACACCTCAAAAAACTGTCACATCTGTGTGAGTTTGGGGACACGATCGATGACATGCTTCGTGATTTGCTGGTGGTTGGCATGTCCGATGACCGCACTCGTAGACGCCTGCTTGCTGAGAGAAGACTGACGTTCCAAAATGCCAGAGACACCGCCATTTCCATGGAAAGTGCTGAACGCAACGCTACAAGCATCGGTGCCACTCGCTCGTCTGGTACCAGCCCTGCTGTGAATCGGTTGGATCATGTTCAGCCAAAACGTTGGAACAAGGCTCCTCGCCAGAAGCCAGTGGTCTCAAACCCACAACAACTGTTTTCGGTGCAACGGAAAGCACCCTCCGGAGACGTGTCGGTTCAAAGATGCCACCTGCCATTTCTGTTCGAAAACCGGCCATATTGCTCCAGCTTGCATCACTCGCAAATCGGGAAAAGGAAAAGCTGCTGACAAGATTCATCAGTTTATCGGTTCGGAGGAACCCGAGCTTGACCAGGTGAGCTCTGTTTCCGACAACTCAGAATCGTATGACCTGCTTCATATTGATTCTCACCATAGGCGGGACCCTCTTCTTGCCAATGTTGTCGTCAACAATCGACCATTGCAAATGGAGGTCGACACTGGTGCGGCCGTCTCGCTCATCAGCCATGCTGTTTTCACAAACCTGTGGAGTGATGCTGACCGACCCCATCTGAAACCTACTACCTATGGACTCTCCACCTATACAGGTGAGAAGATTGTTCCCTGCGGTACATGTGACGTCACGGTGGGCTACGATAACCATGAGTTTCACCTACCCCTGATCGTCATTCCTGGAAAGGGCCCTTCCTTACTCGGCAGGAACTGGTTGAGCATAATTCGACTGAAGTGGGAAAGCATTCATCAACTCCGGGCAGCCAACGTTTCTCCTACCGCAGCATACACACTCAAAAATGTGCTGGATACGTACCCGGATGTCTTCAAGGATGAGCTTGGAACCTTGAAAGGACATACGGCTAAACTCAGGGTTGACCGGGATGCCAATCCTATATTTTGCAGGGCTCGCCCAGTCCCTTTCGCCCTGCGTGAGCGGATTGACAAGGAACTGAATCATCTTGAAAATCTGGGGATCATCGAGCAAATCCAGTATGCCGAATGGGCGGCGCCCATCGTTCCGGTCATAAAATCGGACCAGTCCATCCGCATATGTGGAGATTATAAAATGACCGTGAACAGGTGTTCTTCATTGGATAAATATCCAATCCCGAGGATCGAAGACCTCTATGCTCGTCACACGGGAGGCAAGACTTTTACGAAACTCGATCTCAAATCCGCCTATCTACAGTTCTGCTTGGACGAGATTTCGAAACAGTATCTTACCATCAACACGCATCGTGGGTTGTACAGGTACCACCGACTTAGTTTTGGAGTGAAATCTGCACCTGGAATTTATCAGCGTGTCATGGACAGTTTGTTTGCCGCCGAACGCAATGCCGTTTGTTACCAGGATGATATTCTGGTTACTGGTCGTACGGACGCGGAACATCTACAGAACCTGGAGAGAGTTCTGAAGAAGATTTCGGACTCCGGCCTACGTTTGCGTCGAGACAAGTGCAAGTTTATGGTGCCATCAGTCACGTACCTGGGTCATACGATTGATGCCGAGGGTCTACACCCGACAGATGAGAAAGTCCGAGCTATCAAGGATGCTCCTGCTCCACGAGATGTGACCGAATTGAAGTCATACCTCGGTTTGCTTCAGTTCTATGGTCGTTACATCCCGAATGTGACCGACGTTTTGGGCCCCCTTTATCGGCTTTTGAGGAAAGGAGTCTCCTGGAGCTGGGGGTTTACTGAACAATCAGCATTCCAGACCTCTAAGGATCTGCTCAAATCGTCCAATGTTCTCGTTCATTTTGATCCAGAGAAGGATCTTGTGCTGACATGCGATGCCTGTCGGTATGGAGTGGGGAGTGTATTATCACACGTGATGCCTGACGGTACGGAAAGACCGGTTGCATTTGCATCCAGAACGTTGTCCCCGGCAGAGAAAAACTATTCCCAACTTGACAAGGAAGGATTGGGAATCGTTTTCGGCGTCGGCAAATTTCGCCAGTACCTTCTTGGACATCATTTCACGATTCGCACTGATCACAAGCCGCTGATCAGTCTGTTTGGTCCAACTAAGGCGACATCTGACACACTACCGCCCAGGATCATCCGCTGGTCCCTGTTTCTCGCTGCTTATGACTACACCATATGTTATAAGCCCGGTTCGTCTATCACAAATGCAGATGCCATGAGTCGGTTACCCCTTCCAGAATCCGTTGATGATTCGCCTACACCAGGATCCATTATCGCACTGATGGATCATCTGGAAGATTGTGCTGTCGATTCCGGCCAGATCCGCACTCATACTCGACGAGACCCCGTTCTGTCCAGAACTGTCCAGGCTGTACAGCTTGGATGGCATTTGCTACCTGAGGGTGACCCAGATTTTGCGGCTTTTAAAGCACGTAAAAACGAACTCAGCGTGGAAAATGGTTGCCTACTCTGGGGATGTCGTGTCGTGATCCCGAAAAATCTGCGTTCCAGGGTCATGGATGAAATCCATGACTGTCACCCCGGGATTGTGAAGATGAAGTCACTCGCCAGAAACTATGTGTGGTGGCCGAATCTTGATGCTGATATCGAACATCATGTTCGACATTGTTACCCCTGCCAGAGCACCCGGAATACACCTGCGAAAGCGCCACTGCATCCCTGGGAATGGCCCAGCGAACCGTGGCATCGCCTACATCTCGATTATGCCGGGCCTATTAACGGCAGCATGATTCTAATAATTACGGACGCGCACACAAAATGGATTGATGCCTATGTGACGCGTGGTACTACGTCAGCCATTGTCATCGAAAGACTCAGACGCTGTTTCGCCACTCATGGTCTGCCCAGGATGATCGTGAGTGATAACGGTTCGTGTTTTTCCAGTACCGAGTTTGCCAAGTTCACACGTCGGAACGGCATCAAACATAAGTTTGTCAGCCCACATCACCAGGCTTCAAATGGCTTGGCCGAACGATCCGTAGGAATCATCAAATCCGGATTGCAGAAACTTCAGGAGGGAACCCTGGAAACAAAGCTGTCTCGTCTCCTGTTCAAATACCGTATCACGCCACAATCAACAACTGGTGCAGCTCCGTCTGAGTTATTGATGAAACGACACTTGAGATCGACACTTGACAATCTCAAACCAGACATATCATCAAATGTTTATCAGAGCCAGCTTAATCAAAAGTTGGTGCACGATAAGACGTCCAACAGTCGATGTATCAACATTGGAGATCCAGTGTTTGCCCGAAATTTTGGTGCAGGTGCGACGTGGCTACCGGGGGACATCATCGAGAAGCCAGGTCCACTGTCCTGTGTGATTCGCCTGCAGGACGGCCGCGAAATTCGTCGACATCAGGACCACATAACCTACCGTCACTGTGAGTCGATGGAGCCTGTAGCATCGTCACAGTCAGGACAACAGTTCGACCCGCCACTGCCGGAGATCGTCGTGGCCGCTCCAGCCGGCTCGGATGCACCGAAAACCTCTGCAAACGCTACACCCTTCGTGGAGACCAAAGGAATCACCTCGGACTCTGTATCCACTGGTACACCACGACCCAAAGGAA
Source organism: Myxine glutinosa (assembly GCF_964187855.1). Classification (NCBI taxonomy): domain Eukaryota; kingdom Metazoa; phylum Chordata; class Myxini; order Myxiniformes; family Myxinidae; genus Myxine; species Myxine glutinosa. The sequence continues at coordinate 84,717,546 of NC_136264.1, read as the reverse complement.
TCACCTCGGACTCTGTATCCACTGGTACACCGCGACGCTCAATGCGTGAGAGAAAAGCACCCGACCGGTTGAATCTTTGAAGATGTTTTTTTTTCACGTTGACACATGTTCTATTTTCACGTATTTTCATTATTCTCATAACCGTGTGCACACATATTTTCACATGTTTTGGAAATGTTGCTTTTGAAATGTCAATTCTGGAAATCTAGCACGTATTGCTCGTGGTAATTTTGGACTTAAAGGGGAGGATGTCATGTATGCAGTGCAAATATTCACCATTGTATCCCTACACCGGGACCGGGTTGTATCCCTACGCCAGACCTCGGATGGCGCTGCTGTGAATCGGGCCTTGATCGGCAGAGTGAATAAACGCGTACGACAATTGATCGCAGTTTGTCGAGATACTTTACAACACCACACTCCGCAGGACATTTCCATTGTTAAGTGTTAACCAACCCTCACACCCAAAACTACCCGGCCTACCCCTCAATGAATAACACCATCAAACTCCATCCTTCAATACCGTCAATGAAGCAGGTTATCTGAACCATGTACACTACAGGGTGAGCCATAAGTCCCAGGACACAGTTTTAGCTGCTTGTACAAGATTTGTTTGTACCTTCTACTAGGGTGAGGCATAAGCCCAAGGAGTAATATTACATATTACAGTAATATTACAATTACAACACCTCCTTAGACATCGAGTGCAGCCGTGTGACGTCCGTCGTCACAGTCACATCACAAGATAATTTTTCTCCACGTGCGGTGTGAAAACCGATGTAAAATACCATGTGTTATGGTGCCAAAATACCATGTGTTATGGTGCCAAAATACCATGTGTTATGGTGCCAAAATACCATGTGTTATGGCGCCAAAATACCATGTGTTATGGCGCCAAAATACCATGTGTTATGGTGCCAAAATACCATGTGTTATGGTGCCAAAATACCATGTGTTATGGTGCCAAAATACCATGTGTTATGGTGCCAAAATACCATGTGTTATGGTGCCAAAATACCTCTTTGCAGAACGTTTCTGTAATGATTTTTCTGAAGATTTGAGAACGGATGTTGTATTGTTTTGAATTCTGAAATCACTAATTTTTTGTCGTCTGCTGCGCTTTTTGTCGACTACACTTCCAGCCTGAAATGCCTTTTTTCCCCAAAGATTAAGATTTGATTTTGACGGTTCTCGCTTTTCCAAAACACTCCTCAAAGTCTTTTTGCACCTGTTTCATCGTCTTGTCTGTATTTCTCCTCTCGTGGTTTCTCCGCATCACTGTTACCAGACTCTCTTCCACTGCAAATGGACTGCTGTCTGCCATCTTGATTTAATGTATTATTTGTATTATTATCTGAAAAAAAAGGAAACACTATAAATAAATGGTATAAACAAATCTTGTATAAATCAGCTAAAACCGTGTCCTGGGACTTATGGCTCACCATGTAGTACAGAAAAGCAAAGCATTTTGCAAGTCCAGTAACCAGCATGAGGCAGATTAAGGATTTGTATACCACACACTAACAATTAACGTTTTACTTCCTAATTCATTAAATCATAGTTGTGCTCTGGGTGTAATAAAAGGAAAACTAAAAAGCGGTATGTAAATTGCTCATTCCATGTACCGTACAGCATTCCATGTACCATACAGCATTCCATGTACCATACAGCATTCCATGTACCATACAGCATTCCATGTACCATACAGCATTCCATGTACAGAACGCTCTAATGTCAGAATTTAAACCTATTGCCAATGTTTATAAATAAAGTTTGTGCTACCCACCGATAGTAATGACTGCAGTGTCAGACAATCTCATCGACTATATAAGAGAGCCGTTGGTCTGTCTGTCTGTCTGTGTGTCGCCATTTTTCTCAGATATGGCAGAACAGATCTTCGTAAAACTTTCAGAGGTTCATCAGTGAGTGCCTGGGAGTGTTTTATGGAAAACATTTTTTTTTTGAAAAAATAAAGTTAGTTTTTTTGGATTAAAAAAAAAAAATCGCTCAATAGTGCCTAAACCTTTTTGATTAATGACAGTTATATACAAGTACACATTCGCATACCACCTTTCAGAGGCCATTTTTCCCCGCAAGCAGGGGTTGGCCTTTTTCGGGAACCATGGTTGTTGTTGTTTTTTGGTCCCCTTTTTGAAGCAATGTTTTACGGCCGGATGCCCTTCCTGACGCCAACCCTTTTTGTCACCTTTTACGACAAACAGGGAATTACCAGTGAACTGGTTCTCAATTTGCTGACCTCGGAAGGATGACAGGCTGTCAACCCCCCTGGAATTCAGCGATCGACCGGGATTCGAACCCAGGATCCTAGGTATCCTAAAGCAGGCACCCTAGCCGCTAGCCCAACACCAGGGATATGGCAGAACGGAGGGGCCGCATAAATAAATACAAAACAATCACTAGACATTTGAACACAAATAATCAAACAATTCCGGAAGCGGCCGAAGTTGGTGGTAAGGCTCTTCTTCTTCGTCGTGAACGTCATCATACTTAACTCAGAAACGTGATGAACGGCACATTCAGCAGCATATATTCATGAAAAGGTAAATTGATGATTAGACATTGGTGATGGATTCTGATTTGGATGTAATTGCTTTTCCATTATATTTGCCCTCATTTCAAATATGTTAATGTTTCTTTTTTGCTTGAGCAACGCCGGGTACTCCAGCTATAAACAATTATGTACTTTACTCTGGGTACAAATACAAATACAAATACAACTTTGTCTGGGGGGTAACATAGGCTATGTGGCCTCATTCGGGGGTGTGTGGGACCGGGAGAGGGGCGTAATTTCTCAATGTAAATGTGTACCGTGTAGCACCACCTGGTGGTGATGGTGGCAGGGGGTATCACAATTTCTTTTTTTTTTTTACCTGGGCAACACTGAGGTTATGAAGCACTCTTTGCATGGGAAATTTTTTCCTACTTCCCTTCCCCCCTTCCCCAAAACGGAGGGGCCTGTCAAAGCCACCCCCCCCCCCCTCAAAAGATGTATATGTAGTATTTCTCCTTCTCCCCTTCCACTCCCCCCACCCATGGAGAGGTAAAAAAAAAAACACATGGACACTGCTCAGACTTCCAGGAAAGAAGTCGGTATTTCAAAAAATTGGATCTGGGGTGAATTTACGGGGGTAGAAAAATCAAGGTTTTGGATGGGGGAAGATAAGAGATGGTGGTGAACAGCTGTTTTAAAGACCTGGAGGAAGGAGTGGGATTGAAGAGAGTAAGGGAGTTTGTTCCAGAGGCGGGAGAAAAGGGGAAAGAAAGTGCTGTGTCTGTTGATTCGATGAATCACGTGATGGGGGGTGGAGGGGGGGGGGGGGAGATGGAGGAGGGGGTTAATGGAGGAAGCATGCGCAGAAGGGAGAGAATGCCGAATAAAGAAAGCCTCTTGATTATCGTTCCTGTTGCTGTTTACTGAATCTACGGACACTACAACTGGCGACGAGGTAAACGTTTCTGGAGAAAATGACGGCGGTAGGCTCATTGGAGACTTTCGAGGGCGACGATTTTGAAGCATACAAAGAACGCTTGGAAGCCTATTTCATAGCAAACGACATAGTGAATGAATAGAACAATGTATATTGTTGAAGGAACTGCGCTCCAACGCGAGTCGAAAGAATTGACGCGACCAAAGACGGAATTCGTCCGAGTTGCTTTATTGAAACAAAACAGCTCAGGTATTCTCCCAAGCCCGTTTATCGGGCAGCAATATATATACACATTTATGTCGGGAAGTTTGCCTGGCAAAAGCTATACCGGGCATGCCCGGGTGTCAAGGGCGAGCCTTGGAAAGGCGAGTCTGGACCTGCCCGGGCGTGTTTGGCTGCGGCCTGGCAAGTCGAGGCTGGGCGTGCCCGGGCGCTCTGGGCGAGCCCTGGAAAGGCGATAGCGGGCATGCCCGGACGCTCTGGGCGAGCCCTGAAAAGGCGATAGCGGGCATGCCCGGACGCTCTGGGCGAGCCCTGGAAAGGCGAGAGCGGGCATGCCCGGGAAAGACGAGACCGGGCGTGCCCGGGAACAGTGAGTCCGGGCATGCCCGGGAGAGGTGCGTCTGGCCGTGTTCTGGCCGGTGCAAGGCGATTGTGTGCATCCAGCGGTAACCGCTACATTGTAATTAATGAAGTGAATAGAATGAATAGTGGATAGTTTCATAGCGAAGGTGAACAGAGAGTCTTGATTTTGGCAGTGTAACCATAAGAGGGTTGAAGGCAGATCTTGTGTGACCTGTAGGAATATTTGGGGGACAGAGCACAGATAGAGCAGGGGGAGCAAGGCCGGAGAGGAGTCGGTAGAAGACAGAAAGACCACCAACCTGCCTGCGGTGAGTGAGTGAAAGGCCCTCGGAGTTAACTTCATCGCAGGAGATTCCAATGATTCTGAACGCTTTGGTTTCAACAGCATGAAGCCGAGCTAGGTGTGATGCAGGAGCACCGGCCCAGAGGGGAGAACAGTATTCCATTGATAAGTAATAAGTAATTGGCAGTAATAGGTTTCTCTTTTTAGAAGAAACTAGCTGAAGTACTTGGTGAAGTGAATTTCAATTAAATATGTATTTAAATATTTCCTGCATGACAAATTGGGACATGTTGACCTTATCATGGTTTCGGACGAATTACAAATCTTGGGCGTTGCAAAATGCGCTTGGATCGCTTTCCCTTCTTATTAATTGTATTTTTGAATCGATCACTCCTGGGAAAAACCCAGGCAGTTTATAAGCAACATACTGATTTGAGGCCTAAACATGAAAAGGTTATAATAAACCTATGTAAAGCAATCTTTTCAATAACAGGTGCACATGTAAACAGCATGATCCACTCGTAAAAATCCACTCGCCTTGGTCACGGCAGATGTTGAAGTGAAGCTTGAGAATCGCCACGTGGCCTCCACCTTTAGTCGGGTGAGTTGGTCTGTAGACCAACCCGGGCGACACGGATTATAGCCTTGTGGGATGGCGTGGGAGACATGTTATAGCCGTGTCCCACGTAAATTGCAGACCGCATCTTTTGTTCAGAGATGGTGATTCAACTCTTTCCCAAATGGATTCCTTTACACCTTTAGCAAACCACTTTGTTCTGGCTGAGATGACGCCTTCACTGTTATCAAAGCTGTGACCATGCAGGTTCAAGTGCGTATATACAGCAGATTTCAAAGCCTCTTCATAAGCTGGACCATACTGGGTGTCAAGCAAGGAAGCAGCACATACCATTTATTATAAACTTTTATTGTTTTAATTTAACTGGATGAATAAACAACCTGATAAATGTGTTGTTGACAACAAATCACTATATAAAACCTCAACATAAGATCTTCACAATACATATTACTCAATCACTCCCATGGAAAAAAAACAAACAAAGGTAGTGTATAAGCACAAGACCCTATCGAGGCCTGAAGGTCAATTATTTGATTTTATCTGGGGTCAATTATTTTATCCAAACATATCCCTCTACCTTCCTCTGGATGAAAGGGGATGCCATACAAAGTTTGGTTGCACTAGTTGCTGCAGGGTCTAAATACATAAACGAACAAACAAACAAACTTTATACATTAGATGTAGCTTTCCAACCTGGTATCCATTTATTGGAGACATTTTAAAGTGTTATCCTGGGGGCTTGTCCTCAATCCAATTCATTCATTCATGTGTGGCATGTGAGTGCTGCTTTGCATCAATGCTGGGAACATGGTTGCAACATTGATGTGGTGCTCCTTGTATGTTAATACAGATTATTTTTCTAATTCGGTCTAGGTGCAAGTGATAACCTGCCTAATCCTCATCAACACATACCATACCGTGGGATCTTTAACTCAGACCAAGAAGTATACCGTAATGCAAAAGGTTGAGCCATATACAACTCTCCTCCCAAATCCCATTCCCCATGAGATTTGTGCACATACAACACCTCACAACCTTTTCCCCTTGCGTTTGACCTCCATCCTTTGCCTCTACAAATGGTCCCTACTCACCAAGATCCTACTTGACCATCTTGGAAGTCGAATTAGCAAAGAATCGCGACACATACCACACCTCCAATAAAAGTTACCTGGCTTCGTTTTGAGATCAATTCCAGGACCCTTGTTTGTTTGTTTTTAAACGTTGAACGCTCCAGGCACGGACTATATAGTCTTCATCAAAGTCAGGCCTAAATAAAAGAGCTGCATTGATAGAAAAGTGAAGAAAGAGAGAAAAGTATAAGAGTTTTTGAGAAAGTAAAAAATCTGTTTTTTGAAACGGGAAAGGTGTTGTGGTTAATTTTTTTTTTAGAATTTGGCCTAAGTGCAAGTGATAATTTGCCTAATCTTCATCAACACATACAATCGCAACACCTCATAACCTTTTCTTTGGTTGTACAGGGGTCCTGGAATCAATGAGGTGCCACAGGAGCAACATAGGCTTGTAGTATTCCACTGCATTCATGGAAATTGAAAGGGAATACTTGGATAAGATATAAGCACAAGAGAAAAGCTTCTCACCTGTGTAAACCTTGCTAATTAAATATCCAAAACATGTATTGCAACAAAAAAATGGCTGGGAAACCATGGCAGAGATCACATATGAGCAGACTATCAAATTTCCTGCCTATCTGAAGAGGCAAGAGGAACCCAGAACCCCAATGTTTAAATCTACAACTAGACAGTCATAAATTCACACTTTCAATAATATCTCCCAAGAAAGGAGGATTAAAATAATTAAATAAGAGGGGAAACATCAGAATTAGAGAGAACCTATATCAACTCAGGTGGCGTCATTGTCAATTACAACTCGAGATTCAGTTTGAGGCTTGATCCCCGAGGTGACTTCCGGTCTGGAGAGCATACCCGTGGGACAGACAATGGCTGGTAAAGGCTCCTTCAGGTGGGTCAATCTCCCATGGCAGCCTGTACTGCTTCTTGGCACCACCACTTCTTGGCACGAATGACACTACTCAGTGTCATTCGTATACCTGACACATCCTTTTGCATACGGAATGGAAGGCTGAGGAATTACAAGGGCATGGTGACAGTGACATCAGCCTTCCCTTCCCCATGTTATAATTATCTTTAAAGATTTATCTATTGATCGCATCACTAATCCCAATATTTTATTTACCTGGCCAACCACACCCGAGTGTGCCCCAAGTAAAGCGGACCTGCGCGACTTCGGTACTGCATGCCTTAATCGGACCCTCAAGTAGCATGCTGGATACACTGGGCCCAGCTGTCATTGTGGCTGGTAGTTAATAATTAAGATGGCGACCATTGGGCTCAGTCATATCAATATGATGAACCCTCTGGAAACTGCTGAAGATTAACTTTGTGAAGGGTGGTGAAGATTAAAGAAGATTAAAAGGTTGTTAAGGGTAAGCCTGGTGTTGGTGTAGCGGCTAGGGTGTTGGTGTAGCCAGCTTGGGATAGCCCTAGAATCCTGGGTTCAAATCCCGGTCGATCACTGAATTAACGCCGGGGGGTTGACTCAGCCTGTCATCCTCCGAGGTCGGCAAATTGAGTACCAGTTCACTGGTAAATCCCTGTGTGTCATAAGAGTAATTCCCTGTGTGTCACAAGAGGCGACCAACAGGGTTGGCGGCAGGAAGAGCATCTGGCCATAAAACATTGCCTCAAAAAGGGGACCACGGTGCCCAAAAAAGGCCAACCCCTGCTCTGCGGGGAAAAATGGCCTCAAAAAGTTGTTAAGGGTGGTGGCTCAAAATGCTATTTTTGGAAGAGAAAAATATAGACTTTTTTGATATTTTAGTTCCTGCTCAAAGCAGTAGTCTTAGTGTTTAAACTGACAATGCTTTCCTATAAATCTATGTAAACAACTCTTGGAATCATATGGGTTACATGCGAGACAAGAGTGCTGACTCACAACCAATGTTTTGGCGTGACAGCTCCAATCCTACACAACAGGAAGCAAACCAGTGGTAATCAACATTCAGCTGATACCTAAAAAATAGTAAACTATTCAAGCAATGCTAATATACCTTTGGTTAGAATCTAGTGGGCATGATAAAATATTAAGGTCCACCTGCAGGTGACACAGTTCAAATCAGACATCGAAAGGGCCTGCAGTACTTGATCGTGTACCTGAGCCCACAGCCTCATACAGCCGAATGGCAGTTTCTCCATGAACGTGAAGATGCTTTTCCAGGTGATCCTTCCTTGCGAAAGCCTTCCCGCAAATAGGACAGTCGAAGGGCTTTTCTCCTGTGTGTGTTCTAATGTGAACCATAAGTGCTCGTTTCTGCCGGAACATCCTGCCGCAATCATTGCACCCAAACGGCCGTTCCCCGGTGTGCACCATGCGATGTTGTTGCAGACCAGAATTTTTCCCAAAGTCTTTTCCACAGATCTCGCACGCGTAAAGCTTCTCCCCCTTATGTGCACGGACGTGTTGATCAAACTGGGACTTGGCAATGAAACCCTTTCCGCAATCGGGACACTCGAAGGGCTTTTCCTTCGTGTGACTCCAACAGTGGTACACGAGGGAGCTCTTTCTGCGAAAAGCTTTGCCACAATCTTCACAAGCGAAAGGCTTCTCACCCGTGTGAACCTGTTGATGCTGCATCAGGTCTTGGCGGTTATTAAAGATCTTCAAGCACACGTCACACTTATGAGGGTTTTCTCTCAAGTGCGTCACTTCGTGGGTCGCCAAGCTGTTGTCTGAGGAAAAGGCTTCAAGACAGATTGAACAAACAAACTTTGCACTGCAACGATTACCAACCTCTGAAAAGTTGCAAGATTGTTTGCAACCAAATGTGACCACAGGGGAGTTTCCGATTTCAACAGTCTTCTCAAAATCTACAGCAGGGGCCTCTTCATAACTGCTTGGTTTCCATCCATGGCCTTGTTTCGACTCCACAATCTTTTGACGCATTCCTGGGGGATTTTGACACAGACACCCATGCATTAGCTTTGTAAGTTGATTTTTTACTCAATATTTTGCATTCAGAAATTAATTGCTGTGAGAATGCACAGTCACGTGAAAAAGTAAGTACACCCCATGTAAAGTTTTGACTTTTTCAACATATTTAAACATACAGATATTTGATCTTCATTTCAAAAATATTGATAGATAAAGGTGATATAATACAACAAATATCATGAAACATTTACATTTTGTAGTCCATTGTATAATTTAAATAAACATAAATGCAAATTTCGCATGTGGAAAAAGTAAGTACACCCCATTAAATGTTTTTAAAATCTTTTTAACATATGTGGACATATCAATATGTGATCTTCATTTAAACAGTATCCATAGACAAAGGTGATCTAATTGAACAAAAAACAATTAAATATTGACTTTGCAATAATTTATTCAACAAAAAATTAACAAAGATGCCATTTCCTTCTGTGGAAAAAGTAAGTACACCCTTGGCTCTAATAGGTGGTATTTCCCCCTTTGGCAGAAACAACCTCAAGTACGCGTTTCTTACAACTGTCTACCAGTCTCTGACATCGACTGGGAGAAATTTTTGCCCACTCCTCGATGCAGAATTCTTTCAGCTGTGCGATGTTTGAGGGGTTTCTTGCATGCACAGCTCGTTTCAAATCCCCCCACAACATCTCGATGGGATTTAGATCTGGGCTTTGACTTGGCCATTCCAGAACCCTCCATTTCGTTCTTTTCAGCTATTCCTTGGTGGATTTACTGGTATGTTTATGGTCATTGTCATGTTGCAAGGTCCACCTTCGGTTGAGCTTAAACTTTCCGACAGATGGCCTCACATTACCATCACGCACACTCTGGTACAATGAAGAATTCATAGTGGATTCTATGATGGTGAGCTGCCCTGGCCCTGATGCAGCAAAGCTGCCCCAAACCATAATATTTCCACCACCATGCTTTACAGTTGGTATCACGTTCTGGTGGTCAAATGCTGTCTTTGGTTTTCGCCAAACATGTCTTCTGGTACTGTGGCCAAATAGCTCTACCTTTGACTCATCTGTTCAGAGCACAGACTTACGATTGCTCTCTCTCATGCACAGATTTATCCCATCTCGTCTTCAGTTGTCATACCCTTCCTCCCGTCCATGGTACACGGAATCTTGTGGTGAGGCTGTTGCCCTGAAACAACTTGCTTTCGTCTCCTGGAAAGCAAATCCAACGGAAGGAAATCTCATTTCCGTTTACAAAGCCCGAAACAAGTGTGTGTCCACCCTCAGGAGAGCCAGGAAACAATATCTCACCATTGTCAAGACCGAACTCTCTTATCTGTCTCCCTCTTCCAAATCCTGGTGGCATCTGGTCAAATCTGTTTCTGGTGTTTGTTCCCCCTCCATCCCCTCCCTCACCTCGAACGGCTTAACGGCTGACTCCGCACGTGAAAAAGCTGAATGCCTCAACTCTGTTTGCCTCTAAATCTTGTGTCCCAAACCCATCCCTCTCTGTACCCACCGTACCCAGTTGTACCCAGCGGCTCCTGGACTCTGTGTCCTTTCCTCCTGACAAGGTGGAAAAGTTTCTGTCAACCCTCGACTCTGATTCTGCAACTGGTCCTGACGGCATCAGCCCACGGGTCCTAAAATCATGTTCTTCCGCTCTTTCACTCCCTCTTTCTGTTCTCTTCACCCTCTCTTTTGCTCAAGGTCATCTGCCGTCTGCTTGGAAATCAGCCAACATCACCGCTTTGCACAAAAAAGGTGCAAAAACAGATCCTAGCAACTACAGACCAATCAGCCTTCTCCCAATTATCAGCAAAGTCATGGAATCCATCATTGCTTCAGATATGAAATCTTTCCTCTTCTCCAATGGCTTGATCTCTGATCATCAATTTAGTTTCAGACCTGGTCACTCTACTCTGGACATGCTGCTTCTGCTTTCTCAACAATGGATGGAGGCCCTCAATGCCAAACAGGAAATTAGAGCGGTCTCCCTTGACATTTCACATGCCTTCGATACGGTCTGGCACCCTGCTCTGCTCACCAAACTCTCCTCCTTTGGTATCCATGGAAATCTCCACGCATGGCTGGCGGACTTCCTCTCTGGTCGTAGTCAACGTGTGGCCCTGAATGGGTTTCTCTCATCTCCTCTTCCTGTTCAGGCTGGAGTTCCCCAAGGTAGTGTTCTGGGCCCTGTGCTTTTTCTGGTCTTCATCAATGATCTATCTGACTCTCTTGAAAATCCTCTCTATCTCTTTGCTGACGACTCTACTCTCTGTCGCTCCATTCCTCATCCCTCAGATTGGCAGTCTGCAGCCTCCTAACTCTCTGCAGACCTGGACAAAATCACAGACTGGGCAAACAAATGGAACATGTCTTTCAATCCTGATAAATCTCACACTCTTACGATGTCTCTCCGAAAAGACCGACTGGACAACCCTCCCATCCACTTTCTGAATAATCCTCTCCAAGAGGTTTTGTCACTCAAGCTTTTGGGTCTCACTATTTGCCATGATCTTTCCTGGGAAAACCACATTTCAAATCTGGCCTCCAAAGCCAGTCGCCGACTGGGCATCCTCCGTCGTGCGAAGTCCTTCCTTGGCACACCTGAGCTCCTCACCACATACAAGGCTTTCATCCGCAGCTCTATGGAATACTGCTCTCCCCTCTGGTCTGGTGCTCCTGCCTCACACCTAGCTCGTCTTCACGCTGTTGAAACCAAAGCGTTCAGAATCATTGGAATTTCCCGCGATGAAGCTAACTCCAAGGGCCTTTCACTCACTCACCGCAGGCAGGTTGGTAGTCTTTCCGTCTTCTACCGACTCCTCTCTGGCCTTGCCCCCCCAGCTCTCTCTGGGCTCTGTCCCCCAAATATTCCTACAGGTCGCACAAGATCTGCCTGCAACCCTCTTATGGTTAAACTGCCAAAATCAAGACTTTCTGCTCACCTTCACTCCTTCATTCCTCTTTTCTCCCGCCTCTGGAACAAACTCCCTCACTCTCTTCAATCCCACTCCACCCTCCAGGTCTTTAAAACAGTGTTCACCACCATCTCTTATCCTCCCCCATCCAAAACCTTGATCTTTTCTACACCCGCTAATTTCGGTCCTCTTGTGTTTTATACCTCTCCCCCCCCCCCCCCCCCCCCTTCCCACGCCTCCTCCCCCCAAGCCCTCTCCCTCCCACACTTCTCCCTGCTCTCAAATGTTGTGGTTGTGTGCTTCCCCTTCTCTCCCCATCTTGTCTTCCGCTCCCTCTTTTTGTATATTTTGTTTGTCTGGTTGATTTGTTTGTGAAATAAATGTTAGCTCTTTCACGAGCCTCGATTCAGTATACAAAAAAAACAAGAAAAAAAAAAGAAAAAAAAGAGCACATCATTCCAGAAGTGCTGGTCTTTACCTCGGTGTTCATTGGCAAACTTTAGTCTTGCCCTGATGTTCTTTCTGGACAGCAAAGGTTTCCTCCTGGCACATCTCCCATGTAGATCTAATTTGTGCAGCCTCTTTCTAATGGTAGACTCGTGCACTTTGACATCAACAGTGGCAAGAGCTACCTGTATGTCCCGTGATGACATTCTGGGGTTCTTAGAGACTTCTTTCAGCATCTTGCGGTCTGCTCTCGGGCTGAACTTGCTGCGGCGACCTGGCCTAAACAAGTTAGCAGTTGTTTGGAATCTTCTCCACTTGTAGCTGATCTTCCGGACAGTCGAATGATTGATTTCAAATTGTTTGGAGATCTTTTTAAATCCCTTCCCAGACTCGTAGGCATCTATAACCTTCTTTCAGAAGGCCTCAGAGAGCTCTTTTGATCTAGGCATGGTTACGCCACACACTTCAACAACAAAGAGCAAACCAAACTAAATGTCTGAGGTTTAAATAAGACAGGTTCCTCGAAGATCCTCTCTAACGATGTTCTAATCATTTGCACCTGAGCTGGTGCACTTGATTCTAATTTTAGGTATTTGAAGTAGTGATAAATGTAGGGGTGTACTTACTTTTTCCACATGCGAAATTTGCATTTATGTTTATTTAAATTATACAATGGACTACAAAATGTAAAGGTTTCATGATATTTGTTATATTATATCACCTTTATCTATCGATATTGTTGAAATGAAGATCAAATAACTGTATGTTGAAATATGTTGAAAAAGTCAAAACTTTACATGGGGTGTAATTACTTTTTCACGTGACTGTATACTAAAATGTGCAAAGATGTTCACGTCAAAATGAATGGATCGGTATCCGAACCCACTATGTGACATTTCCACAAAGATTGAGTTATGGTAATTACCCTGCGCTCGCGAAGCGAAATGCGGGGTTAAGCGATCGGTTCAGTGCGCGCATGATTACATGTGGTGTACGTGTTGCTGACGTGAGTGTGTCTGCATTTTTAAAATTCATTTTCTCGGCAACCGTTGGTCCGATTGACACGGAATTTTACCATAGAAGCGCCTGCAGATTTAAAAAACTCATAATTATGATGTCATAGGTCACGTGGTATGGACGCCATCTTGGAAAAATGTTAAACCTCTATCACCAAAAATGCTCAATGGAAAAAAATTAATCATAGCTCATTGTCAAGTACTCCACATGGGGAATAAGATATGTTAATGATGATGTCATTGGTGCCTCCATTAAGGCATCGTAATTCGACAAGTACAACACTTGATCCGATCAGTATAGAACCACCTTTGGAGGCCATTTTTCCCCGCAGAGCAGGGGTTGGCCTTTTTCGGGCACCGTGGCCCCCTTTTTGAAGCAATGTTTTACGGCCGGATGGCCTTCCTGCCACCAACCCTGTTAGTTGCCTCTTGCAACACACAGGGAATTACCAGTGAACTGTTGCTCAATTTGCCGACCTCGGAAGGATGACAGACTGAGTCAACCCCCTTGGTGTTAATTCAGCGATCGACCGGGATTTGAACCCAGGATCCTCGGATCCCAAGCAGGCACCCTAACCACTACACCAACACCAGGCTCCACTTGATCCAATCAGTATGAAAAAAAAAATTTCTCTGCAACTGTTAGTCCAATGGACATGAAATTTTCACCATAAGAGCACCTCCTGCAGAATGATAATTATGACGTCATAGGTCACTTGGTACAGGAGCCATCTTTGAAAAACAAAAAACGGAAAACGTTGCACGCCTCTATCTCTGAAACCATTCCATGGAAAAATTTTAAACGTGGCTCATTTTAAAGAACTCCGCTTGGGGAATAAGTGTTGTTAACGATGATGTCATTGGTGCCTTAATTATGATGTCATAATTCGACCGGGACAACGCTTCGTCTGATCAGTTGAAATTTATTGTGTGATCTATGCAACAATTATATTAGAGAGTATAAATTTATGACGTCATTGCTCAAGTGGACTGGCAGCCATATTGTATCAAAGAAAAAAAAAAACCTTCAAAAACAAAACCTTCAAAAAAACCAAAAACCTTCAAAAACCTTCAAAACCTTCAAAACCTTCAAACAGGCTTGAACCAAGTTAACTGCACGGGGTAAGTATTGTATCAATACCAGCTAGTTAGTTAGTTCAGGTGAATGTTTTTGTGGAAATGTCAAATGGTAGGTTCTGCTTCTAATTCACTCGAATGTGTTTCAAAGCAATAAATGGAAATTTTAATACAGTATGTTGGCGGAGATGGGGATGGGACACTTCATTCTCCCATAAAGGAAAAGACCATGTAGGCATTTTCAAAATGCAATTTATACAAGGTGTCTCGTTTCCTCCGCCACCAAAGGTGGAATCCATAACTTTTTGAGATATCCCGCTATGTATCGTTTTTGGCCCTAACTCCCAATGGTGAAGAATCACTTAAGAAATTAAATAATTCTCATATCCGAATCCATATTCAGATCTTCACCAAAATCGAATCGAATCGTCCTTGTCAGACACCCAATCGGTCCACCAAGTTTCGTCCAAATCCATCCACAACTTTTTGACATATCTTGCTATGTATCATTTTTGGCCCCATCTCCCAATGGTGAAGAATCACTTTAAAAATTCTAGTAGCCGCACCAAAATCTAATCATTTCATCCTTGTCACATACGCTACATCGCTGCCAAATTTCGTCAGAATCCGTCCACAACTTTTTGAGATATTTTATAGACAAACGGACAGACAGACAGACATAACCTCCATCCACCTTTGGTGGTGGAGGTCACAACAACAGCAGCAGCAGCAGACTCCCAAATTGGATTGGTTAAGAAAGTGACAAGCTATATATTTCTTTGTCTCCTGATGTGAAGGAAGCCAATTCCAGTTAGTCTTCGCAGAATCAGGAAGTACTCTAGGAATCACAGAAAAAGTAAGGCAGAGAAGACAGCAGGGTGAAGGCACAGCAGAACTGGACTGTGACATGTTGTCCAAATGCAATGATGAATGCTTTAAAGACTTGGCCTAATCTGCCATTGGGACCTACCATCACAGATTGTGGTTAATGCAAGACCGAGGACTCTCAGCGATCGCTGTGTTTGGTCATGAACCCGGATACAATGTTTCAAAATTGTCCATTCTATCAATGTATTATTCGATCAAAAATATGGTCATGTGACTGGAGATGAATTAACTTTATTAGGAAACCAGCAAGTGGCAAAGTTCTTACAGATCAGAAACAGAGTTGAGATGGGCAGATAATATATTTTCAGCTTCTTCACCTTGTCTGGCATGCACGTTATCTTCAGATTCACTTTTCACATCTTGTTGCTTCCCTAAAGAAGAAGAATAAAGGTGAGTTACAATCACAATAAGTTTTTAGTTTACCAAAACTATTATATACCCATATGCAGAGACCTTAATGTGTCCTTCAAGAAAAGATTTGCTTTCATTTTGTCCTTTATTTTAAATTCCTGCAACACCGAGCCAGATTTTGGGAATGCACAACGAGAGTATAGCATACCCATTAAAAAAACCCCAAAAGAAACAACAGTTTTTAAAAATTGGTTTGCACCAATCCACCGCTCCAAAGAGACCAACATAAGAAATATGTATACTATATCACCAAAAGTATTAGGACAGGTTACCGAACCTTAAAATGATCCCACCCAACCTGCATGTGCATCAAGTAATACTACAGAGTAGTATTATCGATTTTGTAAGATGTATTACTACAGTAGTATTATCATGTGCATCATGTAATACAACAGTTCAACATCTACAGCATAATAACACACATTTCTATTCTACTCTGCTGGGAATTCATTCATGGACTACGTTGAAATCTGCAGTCACTATTCCAGTTGAAAATCTGCAGTCACCATTCCATACTACAGTCACAATTGAAAATCTGCAGTCACCATTCCATTCTACAGTCACGATTGAAAATCTGCAGTCACCATTCCATACTACAGTCACCATTGAAAATCTGCAGTCACCATTCCATACTACAGTCACCATTGAAAATCTGCAGTTACCATTCCAGTTGAAAATCTCCAGTAGCCATTCTAGTTGAAAATCTGCAGTCGCCATTCCAGTTAAAAATCTACAGTCGCCATCCTAGTTGAAAATATGCAGTCGCCATTCCAATTGAAGATCTGCAGTAACCACTCCAGTTGAAAATCTGCAGTAGCCATTCCAGTTGAAGATCTGCAGTCACCATTCCAATTGAGATCTGCAGTCGCCATTCCAGTTGAAGATATGCAGTAGCCATTCCAGTTGAAAATCTGCAGTCGCCATTCCAGTTGAGGATCTGCAGTAGCCATTCCAGTTGAAAATCTGCAGTCACCATTCCAGTTGAAAACATGCAGTAGCCATTCCAGTTGAAAACCTGCAGTTGCCATTCCAGTTGAGATCTGCAGTCGCCGTTCAAGTTGAAAATCTGCAGCAGCCATTCCATTTGAAAACCTACAGTCGCCATCCCAGTTGAAAATCTGCAGTAGCCATTCCAGTTGAAAATCTGCAGTTGCCGTTTCAGTTGAAAATCTACAGTAACCACTACAGTTGAAAATCTGCAGTAGCAAATCCAGTTGAAAATCTACAGTAACCACTCCAGTTAAAAATCTACAGTCGCCATCCCAGTTGAAAATCTACAGTAGCCATTTCAGTTAAAAATCTACAGTAACCACTTCAGTTGAAATTCTGCAGTAACCACTCCAGTTAAAAATCTGCAGTCGCCATCCCAGTTGAAAATCTGCAGTCACTAGTCCAGTTGAAAATCTGCAGTAGCCAATCCAGTTGAAAATCTGCAGTAGCAAATCCAGTTGAAAATCTGCAGTAGCCAATCCAGTTGAAAATCTACAGTAACCACTCCAGTTGAAAATCTACAGTAACCACTCCAGTTGAAAATCTACAGTAACCACTCCAGTTGAAAATCTACAGTAACCACTCCAGTTGAAAATCTACAGTAACCACTCCAGTTGAAAATCTACAGTAACCACTCCAGTTGAAAATCTACAGTAACCACTCCACTTGAAAATCTACAGTAACCACTCCAGTTGAAAATTTACAGTAACCACTCCAGTTGAAAATCTACAGTAACCACTCCATTTGAAAATCTACAGTAACCACTCCATTTGAAAATCTACAGTAACCACTCCAGTTGAAAATCTACAGTAACCACTCCAGTTGAAAATCTACAGTAACCACTCCAGTTGAAAATCTACAGTAGCCAATCCAGTTGAAAATCTGCAGTCGCCATCCCAGTTGAAAATCTACAGTAACCACTTCAGTTGAAAATCTACAGCAGCCAATCCAGTTGAAAATCTGCAGAAGCTAGCAGCCCGCCCTGCCCCCGCCCCCCCCAACTTCCCCCGTATCACCCAACTCCCCAATGCAACAACTTAAATCTAATTGAACCACTCTAATATGTTTTCGAACGCCCCGTAATCACTCGAGTCGGCACACCACAATTGATCACAATGCTAGTTGCCCACCACAATTGACCACAATGTTAGTTGCACACCACAATTGACCACAATGTTAGTTGCCCACCACAATTGACCACAATGTTAGTTGCCCACCACAATTGACCACAATGTTAGTTGCCCACCACAATTGACCACAATGTTAGTTGCACACCACCATTGATCACAATGTTAGTTGCACACCACAATTAACCACAATGTTAGTTGCACACCACAATTTACCACAATGTTAGTTGCACACCACAATTGACCACAATGTTAGTTGCACACCACAATTGAATAAACAGCTGGAAATTAATATAATAATAACCCTGCACATTTCGTTCCTCTCCAAATACTTTTAGTAATATAATGAAAGTTCTAAGTCACCCAAGCCCAATCCCACCCACTTCCACCATCTATCTATAATTCCAGTAATCTCTGTGTGTTTGTTTGTACGTTTGTCTGTGACCGCTGTTTCTCGACAACCACGGGTCCGATATACTTTAAACTTGCCAGGTATATTGCTGGGGACCCGAGGATGTGCCTTTTCAAGGTTTCATATTAATCGGACAATTACTTACCGAGCTATGTCCAAAAAACGATTCAACCAATCAGAGAGCAGCGAGCTATCGCGTGTGCCGAACGTGGCGGACACACTCTGCCTCGGATGGCACATTTGAGAGCGTATTCATTTATTTCACGTTTGCAAACTATGTTGCCGCTATGTTGGCGTTAAACTATGTTTTAAAACTAATAAAAACCATTTCATCTAAATAGAGGGGGGGGGGGGGGGGGGATTGTCACTGTACTCGCAAGCCGTTCGCCGTTCGCTTTGGCGTTGCGAATGAACCAACACATTTCATGGACCAAACCATTTCATGTAAAGCGTTCGCCGTTCGCTTTGGCGTTGCGAATGGACCAAAACATTTCATGGACCAAACCATTCCATGTAAATAGAGGGGGGGATATAATTTTAGATATAGATATAGTACGGGCATGCCCTAGTTAATTCAATACCAACCCACAAGTATTACTTAGTTCTTCTTCACCTTCAGGACGTCTAAATTAAGCTCATTAATATCATACCTTTCAGCTCTTACATGAACTTAAGCCTCTGTCATTTAAAAATGACAATAAAACACACCTTGTTCAGTCCATGACTCCCATTCCTTTGGCTCTACCTTAACTACTTGCAATTCACCTGTAAACACAGGGGCAAAGGTAGTGTAGAATCATATAGAACAGCCTTGCTGCAGCAAGATATTCGAATTTGCTCCATTTATATTTAACCACATCAATGACATCTTAATCGCAGATTTGTATATCTGCTCTCAAAGGTTATATACATGAGCCAGAAAATAGAAAAAAACAATCAAGAGAAAGCTAAGCAAGGCGATAGCAATAAGAGTAATTTGGCCAGGATATTGAAAACTACTTTCTTCAAAATAAATATTACTTTGAGACTTTATGCTATGGCCTTAAACATGACCAAACTAAACAACAAGCAAGGTCTGGTGTTTCAGAGCTGCCAAGATAAGGGATTGAAAGAAATATCTTGATACAAGGATGGCTCAATGTTAAACAGCACTTTATGTTCCAGGGCAGTAATAAAAGGACGAGAGCGGCACTTGGTAGAGTGCATACTGTAAATTGGTCAGGCTGAACATCCCACTGATAGGCCAGATCTGCATCCATACCGTAACCAGAATCGAATCGGCTTGTTTTTGCAACCTAACCAACTCATCCACCAAGTTTTGTCATAACTCGTCCACAACTTTTTGAGATATCGTGCTGTATATCGTATTGTCCCAATCTCTCAATGATGAAGAATCACTTTTACAATTTTATTATTCAGATCCAAGTCTTCTCCAAAATCTCATCAATTCGTCCTTGCACAAACCTAACATGCCCACCAAGTTTTGACCGAATCCACCCATAACTTTTTGAGATATCCTGCTCACAGGGTTGAAAACATAACCTTCATACACCTTCGGTGGCAGACGTAATGACAGAACACTAAGGTTTTTGCAGAGTACTAGTGGCATCATCTGGAGCAAACTCAAAATTGAGCCAGTAAACAAAAAGAAAAGTATAAAGCTACAACCTGTCAGTAGTGGTAGAAAAGCAAATTCTGTGCAATCTTCTTTAAATATGCCGATAGTCCTCAGGTCTTTGAAAGAAGACCCTTCCTTATTTGTGAGAAGAAGGAGTTCTTTACTTTACTTCTTTTACTTCTTTGAGTAAACTGAAAGTATTTGAAAGTAGAAAGTAGAAAGTTCTATTTGAAAAGTCTATTCAGTCTAGTCTGAAAAGAAAAGTCTATTTGAAAGTAGAAAGTTTTTGAGTAAAAGTATTACTTCTTTGAGTAAGAAGCAGGAGTTCCAGCCCAAAGTCTAGCTATACTCCATGGAGCTTCTTACAAATGCCCTTTATATTGTGAAGACTTCCAGTGCCACCCTCCTCGCTCAATTCCCAAAAATCCAGACACATACCACACACACCTCCACTCTTTTCTACAGTCCACGGAACTGCCTTCCGGAGACGGTTCAATTGCACTCTTCCATCCAGGGTGTCAAGCAAGCAGTGCACTACCATATCGTGTTAACCCCATCCCTAACCACGATATTCTCTACCCCCATTACAGGGGCGGATCCAGGGGGGTGGGGGGGGGGGGGGAGGGGTTGCAGGGGGTGCGAATCTGCTGAACTGTTGGACCAGGGAAGAATACAAGGAACTGCAGAAACTTTGAACTGTTGGACCAGGGAAGAATACAAGGAACTGCAGAAACTTTCAAGAACGAAACTCCTCTCTTCAAATATCCTTTGAATGAATGAATGAATGGTCGTTTTAAGGCCATTTTCCCCGCTAGAGCGGGGGTTAGACTTGCGGGCCCCATGACAATCATGGTTCCCTATTTGAGGCAATGTTTTTATGGCCGGATGCCCTTCCTGACGCCAACCCTTGGTCACGCTCTTCGATGCGCAGGGATACGGTGTGCCTATTCTGAATCGGGGTACACACGGGGATCATTCATCCCAGCAAGCTGGTACTCAATTTGCCGACCTCGGAAGGATGACAGGCTGAGTCAACCCCCTTGGCGTTAATTCAGCGATCGACCGGGAATCAAACCCAGGATCCTAGGATCCCAAGCCGGCACCCTAACCGCTAAGCCAACTCTTCAAATATCCTTTGTAGTTATTTAATTCCCTTGTTTGTATTCAACTGTGGTCGCACAGTCACTGCATTGCATTTTTACCCTTTGACACTTCACTCTTCCATCAATTTCAATTTTGTATGCAAAAATTTTAAAGGTTAAGGAACACCAATAAATGACTTGGCCTTGTGGATAAGTCTGAGACTCACTGTGAAGCTTGTACATATGCTACATGTTGGCCAAGGACATAGAGAATACGTTTATGTGAATTGCAAGGACATTAGAAGGGAATTAATGTGTGTGTGTGTGTGTGTGTGTGTGTGTGTGTGTGTGTTACTGTACTGTGTGTGTGTGTGTTACTGTGTGTGTGTGTTACTGTGTGTATGTTACTGTGTGTGTATGTGTGCGTGTGTGTGTTACTGTACTGTGTGTGTGTGTGTTACTGTGTGTGTGTGTTACTGTGTGTATGTTACTGTGTGTGTGTGTTACTGTGTGTGTGTTACTGCATGTGTGTGTGTTACTGTGTGTGTGTGTGTGTGTGTTACTGTGTGTGTTACTGTGTGTGTGTGTGTGTGTTTCTGTATGTGTGTGTGTGTGTGTGTGTTACTGTGTGTGTGTGTGTTACTGTGTGTGTGTGTTTCTGTATGTGTGTGAGTGTGTGTGTGTTACTGTGTGTGTGTGTGTGTTGTGTGTTACTATGTGCATGCGTGTTACTGTGTGTGTGTGTTACTGTGTGTGTGTGTGTGTGTTGCTGTGTGTGTGTGTGTGTGTGTGTGTGTGTGTGTGTGTTACTCTGTGCATGCGGTGTTACTGTGTGTGTGTGTGTTACGGTGTGTGTGTGTGTTTTATTGTGTGTGTGTGTGTCGCTATGTGCATGCGTGTTACTGTGTGTGTGTTACTGTGTGTGTTACTGAAACTGAACGAAACTGAACGAAACTGTCAGCTGAAGGAGCAAATGAATGTCTGTCTTACACGAATGGTTTATTAAATTGCAGAAGCATAGCCTGGTACTTCGTAAGCAGTTTGTGAGTGTAACTTCCATGGGATAGGGTGTCACTCCACTGCATCTGAGTCCAATGTACCTGCGATCTATTTTTAAAATTCTAGACTAGGGCATGCCCGTACGTGGGTGCCCGTTCCTTGCCAAAAAAAAAAAATAACGCAACCCGTACGCTCTACCCCGCCCGTACGCCCGTAAACAAAAAAAACAACGCTCTTCGCTTCCGCCCTTCGCTCTGACTGAATTGGGAGAAATAATGCGCATAAGAAATCGAGAAATTATTATTTTCTCCGGAAGAAATCGAATTACGAACCGTAATGGCGCACGCGCTCGGCTCGGCTCGCTCTCACATCGGCCACGCCTACGCAATAACGCGTTCTGTGATTGGCTGCCGGAAGTGCAGTCGTCACTGTCCGGAAGGTCGCAAATCGCAGTTACGATGAATTGCAAATTAGTTTTAATTAGTTTTAAAACATAGTTTAACGGCAACATAGTTTTCCAACGTGAAATAAATGAATACGCTCTCAAATGTGCCGTCCGAGGCAGAGTCTGTTCGCCACGTTCGGCACACGTGATAGCTCGCTGCTCTCTGATTGGTTGAATCGTTTTTTGGACATAGCTCGGTAACTACTTCTCCGATTAATATGAAACCTTGAAAAGGCACATCCTCGGGTCCCCAGCAATATACCTGGCAAGTTTCAAGTATATCGGACCCGTGGTTGTCGAGAAACAGCGGTCACAGACATACAGACATACAAACATACAAACATACAAACATACAAACATACAAACATACAAACATACACACAGAGATTACTGGAATTATAGATAGATGATGGACACAGATTGCGTATATCATATTCCCGTCAGGAAGCGATTCATTGTTACCCGGCAACGCCGGATACTTTTGCTAGTATATATATATATATTATATATATATATACTAGTGGGGTCACCCGTGGGAATCCCACGGGTATGGACGTGTGTGACATTTGGACATCTTGCTTTACATGCTGCACATTAAATTTTACAAAATGGTTAAAATGGTGTAATGAACACAATTTATTTATTTCACATAATATGTGACCCCTCACTCCTCTCCACCCTCACGCCTCTCCAATGCCACCCCTCTCCAATACCTCCTCACTCCTCTCCAATAC
Source organism: Myxine glutinosa (assembly GCF_964187855.1). NCBI lineage: Eukaryota > Metazoa > Chordata > Myxini > Myxiniformes > Myxinidae > Myxine > Myxine glutinosa. Next base: position 84,694,496 of record NC_136264.1, on the reverse strand, counting down.
CTCCTCACACTCCTCTCCAATACCTCCTCGCACTCCTCTCCAATACCTCCTCGCACTCCTCTCCAATACCTCCTCGCACTCCTCTCCAATACCTCCTCGCACTCCTCTCCAATACCTCCTCGCACTCCTCTCCAATACCTCCTCGCACTCCTCTCCAATACCTCCTCGCACTCCTCTCCAATATCTCCTCGCACTCCTCTCCAATACCTCCTCGCACTCCTCTCCAATACCTCCTCGCACTCCTCTCCAATACCTCCTCGCACTCCTCTCCAATACCTCCTCGCACTCCTCTCCAATACCTCCTCGCACTCCTCTCCAATACCTCCTCGCACTCCTCTCCAATACCTCCTCGCACCCCTCTCCAATACCTCCTCACACTCCTCTCCAATACCTCCTCACACTCCTCGCCAACCCCTCACACTCCTCGCCAACCCCTCACACACCTCGCCAACCCCTCACACTCCTCGCCAACCCCTCACACACCTCGCCAACCCCTCACACTCCTCTCCAACCCCCCACACTCCTCTCCAACCCCTCACACTCCTCTCCAACCATTCACACTCCTCTCCAATCCCTCACACTCCTCTCCAATCCCTCACACTCCTCTCCAATCCCTCACACTCTTCTCCAATCCCTCACACTTCTCTCCAATCCCTCACACCCCTCTCAAATTCCTCACACTCCTTTCAAATCCCTCAAACTCCTCTCGAATTCCTCATACTCCCCTCCAATCGCGCCTCACTTGCCTCTCCAATCGCACCTCACTCTCCTCTCCAATCGTTCCTAACCCTCCTCTCCAATCGCTCCTCACTCGCCTCTCCAATCGCTCCTCACTCTCCAACCCCTCGCTCCTCTCCAAGCCCTCACACTCCTCTCCAAGCCCTCACACTCCTCTCCAAGCCCTCACACTCCTCTCCAAGCCCTCACACTCCTCTCCAAGCCCTCACACTCCTCTCCAAGCCCTCACACTCCTCTCCAAGCCCTCACACTCCTCTCCAAGCCCTCACACTCCTCTCCAAGCCCTCACACTCCTCTCCAAGCCCTCACACTCCTCTCCAATCCCTCACACTCCTCTCCAACCCCTCACACTCCTGTCCAACCCCTCACACTCGTGTCCAACCCCTCACACTCCTTTCCAACCCCACACTCCTCTCCTCTCCAACCCCTCACATTCCTCTCCAATCATTCACACTCCTCTCCAATCCTTCACACTCCTCTCCAATCCCTCACACTCCTCTCCAATCCCTCACACTCCTCTCCAATCCCTCACACTCCTCTCCAATCCCTCACACTCCTCTCCAATCCCTCACACTCCTCTCCAATCCCTCACACTCCTCTCCAATCCCTCACACTTCTCTCCAATCCCTCACACCCCTCTCAAATTCCTCACACTCCTCTCAAATCCCTCAAACTCCTCTTCAATTCCTCATACTCCCCTCCAATTGCGCCTCACTCTCCTCTCCAATCGCTCCTCTCCAACACCTCCTCACACTCCTCTCCAACACCTCCTCACACTCCTCTCCAACACCTCACACTCCTCTCCAACACTTCCTCACACTCCTCTCCAACACCTCCCCACACTCCTCTCCAATACCTCCTCTCCAATACCTCCTCACTCCTCTCCAATACCTCCTCACACTCCTCTCCAATACCTCCTCACACTCCTCTCCAATACCTCCTCACCAATACCTCCTCACACTCCTCTCCAATACCTCCTCAGACTCCTCTCCAATACCTCCTCACGCTCCTCTCCAATACCTCCTCACACTCCTCTCCAATACCTCCTCACACTACTCTCCAATACCTCCTCACACTCCTCTCCAATACCTCCTCACGCTCCTCTCCAATACCTAGTCACACTCATCTCCAATACCTCCTCACACTCCTCTCCAATACCTCCTCACACTCCTCTCCAATACGTCCTTACACTCCTCTCCAATACCTCCTCACACTCCTCTCCAATACCCTCCTCGCACTCCTCTCCAATACCTCCTCGCACTCGTCTACAATACCTCCTCGCACTCGTCTACAATACCTCCTCGCACTCCTCTACAATACCTCCTCGCACTCCTCTACAATACCTCCTCGCACTCCTCTCCAATACCTCCTCGCACTCCTCTCCAATACCTCCTCGCACTCCTCTCCAATACCTCCTCGCACTCCTCTCCAATACCTCCTCACACTCCTCTACAACCCCTCACACTCCTCACCAACCCCTCACACTCCTCTCCAAGCCCTCACACTCCTCTCCAAGCCCTCACACTCCTCTCCAAGCCCTCACACTCCTCTCCAAGCCTTCACACTCCTCTCCAAGCCCTCACACTACTCTCCAAGCCCTCACACTCCTCCCAAAGCCCTCACACTCCTCTCAAATTCCTCACACTCCTCTCAAATCCCTCAAACTCCTCTTCAATTCCCCATACTCCCCTCCAATCGCACCTCACTTGCCTCTCCAATCGCCCCTCACTCTCCTCTCCAATCGTCCTCAGCCTCCTCTCCAATCGCACCTCACTCGCCTCTCCAATCCCTCCTCACTCTCCAACCCCTCACACTCCTCTCCAACCATTCACACTCCTCTCCAATCCCTCACACTCCTCTCCAATCCCTTACACTCCTCTCCAATCCCTTACACTCCTCTCCAATCCCTCACACTCCTCTCAAATCCCTCAAACTCCTCTTCAATTCCTCATACTCCCCTCCAATCGCGCCTCACTTCCCTCTCCAATCGCGCCTCACTCTCCTCTCCAATCGTTCCTCACCCGCCTCTCCAATCGCTCCTCACTCTCCAACCCCTCGCTCCTCTCCAACCCCTCACTCCTCTCCAACACCTCCTCACACTCCTCTCCAATCCCTCACACTCCTCTCCAATCCCTCACACTCCTCTCCAACCCCTCACACTCCTCTCCTCTCCAACTCCTCACACTCCTCTCCTCTCCAACCCCTCACACTCCTCTCCTCTCCAAACCCTCACACTCCTCCCCAACCATTCACACTCCTCTCCAATCCCTCACACTCCTCTCCAATCCCTCACACTCCTCTCCAATCCCTCACACTCCTCTCCAATCCCTCACACTCCTCTCCAATTCCTCACACTCCTCTCCATTCCCTCACACTCCTCTCCAATCCCTCACACTCCTCTCCAATCCCTCACACTCCTCTCCAATCCCTCACACTCCTCTCCAATCCCTCACACTCCTCTCCAATCCCTCACACTCCTCTCCAATCCCTCACACTCCTCTCAAATCCCTCACACTCCTCTCAAATCCCTCACACTCCTCTCAAATCCCTCACACTCCTCTCAAATCCCTCACACTCCTCTCAAATCCCTCACACTCCTCTCAAATCCCTCACACTCATCTTCAATTCCTCATACTCCCCTCCAATTGCGCCTCACTCTTCTCTCCAATCGCTCCGCACTCGCCTCTCCAACCCCTCGCTCCTCTCCAACACCTCCTCACACTCCTCTCCAACACCCCCTCACACTCCTCCCCAACACCTCCTCACACTCCTCTCCAACACCTCCTCACACTCCTCTCCAATACCTCCTCACGCTCCTCTCCAATACCTCCTCATGCTCCTCTCCAATACCTCTGCACACTCCTCTCCAACACCTCCTCACACTCCTCTCCAATACCTCCTCACACTCCTCTCCAATAACTCCTCGCACTCCTCTACAACTCCTCACACTCCTCTACAACCCCTCACACTCCTCACCAACCCCTCACACTCCTCTCCAAGCCCTCACACTCCTCTCCAAGCCCTCACACTCCTCTCCAAGCCCTCACACTCCTCTCCAAGCCCTCACACTCCTCTCCAAGCCCTCACACTCCTCTCAAAGCCCTCACACTCCTCTCAAAGCCCTCACACTCCTCTCAAAGCCCTCACACTCCTCTCCAACCCCTCACACCCCTCTCCAATACCTCCTCACACTCCTCTCCAATACCTCCTCACACTCCTCTCCGCTCCAAACGGCCCTCACTCTCCGCTCCAATCGCCCCTCACTCTCCAACTCCTTGCTCCTCACTCTCCAACCCCTATCTCCTCGCTCTCCAACCCCGCGCGCCTCGCTCTCCAACCCCTCGCTCTCCAACCCCTCGCTCCTCACTCTCCAACCCCTCGCTCCTCACTCTCCAACCCCTAGCACCTCGCTCTCCAACCCCTCGCTCCTCTCCAACCCTCCTCATCGTTGTTGCAGCAGCATTCTGTGCGGTTCTCCCGTCTCGTGCGGTCTCTGTGCGGTTCTTGCTACATCCTGTTCAAGTCTGCATTGACGTTCGTCGACGGACTCGTTCGCCCGTCTCATTCGTTTTCTTGCTACATCCTGTTCAAGTCTGCGTTCTTCATCGACCGTCGCATTCATTTTGGAAATGGAAGTTTCCACGCAACGCATGAATTGTCACGATCCTCAAGAGGAAGTGTCTCGTAATTATCAAATGACAAATGGCAAGTAAATTACATTGTGAAAATTAAAGATTTCAAATAAACCTATTTAAAGTGTATGCGCACATAACTAAAAAAAAAACGAAGAAATATCTCTCGGTAATTTCCTGAAACATAATTTACTTCCGGATAATAATGTTGAATGAAATAAGAAAGAACGAAGATATATATGTCGTTTTTGTGCCGACTCTCATAAAACGTAAAAGTAATATATCTTAACGGAAAAGAAAAAGCGAATTTTTAATATATGTCGACATTTTCCCCGAATGTTATTTTTAGGCGCTGTATTTTCGTGTATCATCGTCGGGCGATTTTTAGCCGCGTCGCAGACGCTGCTAATAGAGTGCCCTCTGCTGCTGTTGTTGTTGTTGTTCTTCTTCTTGTTCTTGTTCTTGCAGAGAAGACAAAACCTCAAAGCTCCACCCATTCTGGGAACCATAGCTCCACCCATTGTGGGAGAGGCTTCATATAAACAAATATCCACCATTTTATTAACTCGCATAGTAGTAAGGGCATTTTATGAGATATTTCACAAATCTGTTAACTAAATTGTTACCAAAAAATTTCTTCACCAATATGTTTGTAAAGGTGTGTAATAACATGTGTTAAAATGTTGAAGTTCAACTCCCGTGGGAAACCCAGAAAAAAAGCTGTTGAATTCGGGTACCGAAAAATTATTTTCGAGAATTTTTATTTTTTAAAATCGGCCCTTAAGTAACTTATGAGGGGTCAAATAAGGGTTTTTCATGATTCTGAGTTGATTGTTAACATTTATATGTTAATAGAGACAAAAGAGAATAGAGACAATGTTTAAATCTATATTGTCTCCAACAAACTGAGTGACTGCATTGTTTGTTTCCCCAACCTCCATAAAGACCACCTGATCATTACTTGACAATTCACTTTCACTGGCTGGCACTTTGGCTGTCATCACTGATTGATCCTCAAGCGCAGCATCAACCGCAACCTCATCATTGATCTGTTCATCGGTTTCCTCCACAATGGTGTCAAGAGTGCCAGAAGTATCTGGAACATCATCTCCACTCCTACTATTAAGGAAGCAGTATTTGTAGTTTTGTGTCTCCGTGTAAGACTCAGTGTATCCCAGCCGGTGGAACTTGTTGAGCATCCGTTTTGACCCAAATCTATGATCAAGTTGTATGGCAAGCCCCATTTGGTGTGGCAATACTCCAGACCGAGGTCGACAGGCCTTAATAAAATTCTGCCCCCAAACGGCAACTCTTTCGTCTGTCTTGACAATCGGTCTCAAGAACATCTGAAGGCTTGCAGGAACAAGTGTCAGCTGACTATCGATGTCAGTCATACTGTGTGTGGTGGGGTATGACTTTGGACCTAAATCAATCAAGGCAATATCATTGGATATGAACTTGAGTGCCGTCTTTATGATCTGAGTCTTCTCATCTCCATGGTCAAGATTAGCATGATGCTCTCGCAGAATATTGTCGGTGCCATCTTTGAGACGGAGTACATCTGCCCTTCTTTCCTGTGTTGTGAAATACAAGGTGTCTTCGTATTTCTCTAGAAGTTTTATCTTTAGCCAATGCTTTGAATAAGAAAGGCTCTTCTCTGGTGACTGATCAAACTCCTGCAGCTTTTCATGGACTTGGTCCATGTTCATTACCCCATGCTCTAATTCTGAGTCTAACCATTCGCAGAATTCAATAAAAACTGCCTCTCGCTCCTCATCAATACTCCTCTGTCCTCTCTTCCTTTTTCCTTCCTCATCAGTCTTGGACAAACTGTCACCTCTCGCAAACATAAGTTTGCATCGCAAATGGTACAGTGTTTCTTCTGCTACCAAGTCGTTGATCCCTTCCAGGCGTCCAGTGACTTCAGTGCCCCAGTCATCCCCGCGACTCCGTGCTGTCTTCAGCAAGCTTGCCTTCAGTGTATCTGCAGTCAAATTATCTGGCACTCTGTATTTCTTTCTAGCTTGTGCTGGATTATTTTTGTAGAGCTGGGCTGGTTGGTTGCAAAGAATGCATACATCCTTATACAGGAGGTCAACTGACTGTGATCTTCTAGAACTGCAGCCAGTTGATGAACTGAACTCACAAGTAGTGCGTCTTCTCTTCAACTTTGATGACTCTTTCTCTGCCTTTGATGCTTGAGCTGACTTCTTGGTGGTTGCAACAAAGTTGTTGTACAGATCATTTTTACACTTCTGGTGGTACCTCAGTTTTCCTTCCTTTTGAGCCTCCTTCATACGTTCCACAACAGTAACATTTTCGACAGTTTCTGCTTGTTTCAATAAAGTTGAGTATCCCTTTGGAGTTGCCTGTATGAGCCTTTCAGCTGGTGTATCCGAGCGTGCACAGATGAAGCAATTGAGCACAGGTGGAGTAACGTCTTCATCCATATTGCTAGACTCCATGTCCTGCAAAGTAGAAAATGAGATATATTTAGAAATTATTTTTCCACAAAGGAGTGTCTGTGGTGAAATATAAATGTTAACAATCAACTCAGAATCATGAAAAACCCTTATTTGACCCCTCATAAGTTACTTAAGGGCCGATAAAAAAAAAAAAAATTCTCGAAAATAATTTTTCGGTACCCGAATTCAACAGCTTTTTTTCTGGGTTTCCCACGGGAGTTGACCTTCAACATTTTAACACATGTTATTACACACCTTTACAAACATATTGGTGAAGAAAATTTTTGGTAACAATTTAGTTAACAGATTTTCATATGTTTCCCTTACTATAGCTTTGAGGCCTGTTTTGTAGGCCCGTGGTGTCTTCCTCTCTCACACAGTTTTATTTCAAATCAAATTCGATATATCATTTCATTTTTCACAGTCGCTAACATAGTTTTAGACTCGGTTGAAAAAAAACGGGAAGAAAATCTGATGAAAGTTGCCCTTTATAGAACGAAATGAATTCTCAAAGGCCTGTAACTTCAAGTCCATTGAGATATTTTTTTTTTAAATCGCGGCATGCTCAGTCATACACCGCCCGAAATAACAGACGGGAAAATGCCGAGATATATATATTTTGTTTAAATCGCGGCGTGCTCAGTCATACACCGCCCGAAATAACAGACGAGAAAATGCCGAGATATATTAAAAATTCGTCCATTTGATGACAATCGTCACGATGAAATATTTAATTTATACGTCGTCACAATAATGTGGAGAGAGGAGTATAGCTTCGTTCACGTGTCGCTACACACGAGAAATTGCCGAGATATATTTTTTTACAATCACGGCATGGTCAGTCATACACCGCCTGAAATAACAGACGGGAAAATGCCGAGATATATTAAAAATTCGTCGCCACACACGGGAAATTGCCGAGATATATTTTCACTTTGCACAAAAATAACATCAAGTAATCGAATCAATAGGAATGTCCTGTGCCTATAACATCGACGTTGTAGGCACAGCTGCATCTAGGCATTGTGTAACATCGACGCGGCTTTTGTTTTAATTAAAACTTTTTGTACTTGTTATAAATATATCTCGGCAATTTCCCGTGTGTGCGTGAATGTTCTTAATTATTTCTGACACCGAGTCTAAAACCATCGATAAAAATTAAATCAGATGGTGAATTCGAGATAAAATCATGAGGGTGACTCTCAATGAATGGGCTTTAGTTTACAGGCCTTTGAGAAATCATTTCGTTCTATAAACGGAAACTTTCTTGGGATTCTCTTCCCGTTTTTTTTCAACCGAGTCTAACACTATGTTAGCGACTGTTAAAAATGAAATGATATATCGAATTAGAATTGAAATAAACCTGTGTGAGAGAGAAAGACAGCATGGGCCTAACTAAACAGGCCTCAAAGCCATTCGAGGTAATAAAATGGTGGATATTTGTTTACATGAAGCCTCTCCAAGAATGGGTGGAGCTACTCTGCAAACGGACTAAGCCACATCCCCGGACAGACGGACAGAATCACCGTAGCCTATTATAATATAGATATATACATATAAAGCGCGGTGCTACGCGCGCTCCTTGCTTACCAAGAAGGAAGCGGACAACGCGGGTAAAACAAAAGAGTCTTTATTGACAAGAGGTCACTGTAGCACTGGCGCGCTCCGGGCTGCGCGCCCGGTGTATATCCTGAGGCCACGCCTACCCCTCGGCGTGGCCGCCGCCCACTTGGTGCGCGGAATGATGTCACCACGCCAGTGGGCTTCCGTGTCCACCACACGCGCCCCCCCCCCCCAGAATTCCCACGCACCTGGAGGGCCAGTTTGCGGGGCAAACGGATGACCCGGCCGAAGTGCCCTCTTGCGACCGGCGGCGTCCGGGGTGCAGGGATGCCAGCTGGGATGCCCCCGGCTGTACCCGGGATGGGTGCCGGACCGGGGGGTGGCGTGCCGGCGGTGCCGGGGGTCCGCCCGCAGGGGGGCGGCCCCGACGCGGGGGCCGAGCCACCGGCGGTGGGTGGTCCACGTCGAGGTGGGCCGGCTTGAGGCGGTCTATGGAGACCCGGTCAGGAGTGCCGCCGATGTCCAGGGTGAAATGTTTCACCCCGGTCTCCAGCACGCGGAAAGGCCCGTCGTACGGGTGCCGCAGTGGTGTCCGGTGGGCGTCGTGCCGGAAGAAGACGTACACCGCGGTGCGGAGCTCCGGGGCGACGTGTGTAGGAGGGTGCCCGTGGTGCGCCGTCGGCACCGGGGCGAACCTCCGGGCGGTCTCCTGCAGCGCGGAACGCTCCTGCGCCGCGGACCACGGTGCCGTGGGGTCGGGGAGGACCTCGCCCGGCACCCACAGCGGTTGTCCAAAAACCAACTCCGCCGCGGAGGCACGCAGGTCGTCCTTGGGCGCCGTCCGGAGGCCCAGCAGGACCCAGGGGAGCATGTCGACCCAGCCGCCGTCGCGGAGGGTGGCCCGGAGCGCGGCCTTCAAGGAGCGGTGGAAGCGCTCGCACAGGCCGTTGGCCTGGGGGTGGTAGGCCGTGGTTCGGTGCAGCTGGACACCGAGCCCCCGCGCGACCGCCCCCCAGAGCTCCGAGGTGAACTGGGGGCCGCGGTCGGACGAGATGTCCGAGGGGGCGCCGAACCGGGCGACCCAGGTGGCGATGAACGCCTGTGCGACGTCCGCCGCCGTCGTCGCCGCCAAAGGCACGGCCTCCGGCCACCGGGTGGTGCGGTCCACCATGGTGAGGACATGGGTGAAACACCGCGAGGGGGGCAGAGGTCCCACCAGGTCCACGTGAACGTGGTCGAACCGACGTTCCGGCACCGTAAACGGGGCCAAGGGGGCCTGGGTGTGTCGGTGCACCTTTGCGCGCTGGCACGCGAGGAACGTCCTGGTCCAGCCGCGGACGGCCTTCCGGAGGCCATGCCAGACAAACTTGTCGGCGACCAACCTCTGGGAGGCCTTCGTGCCCAGGTGGGACAGGCCGTGGATGACGTCAAAAACCTGGCACTGCCAGCCTGCGGGCACGATGGGGCGAGGCCGCCCGAGGGAGACGTCGCAAACGATGGCCGTGCCCGCGCCGTCGAAAGGCACCTCGGTGACGCAGAGGCCCGTGACGGCGGTCCGCAGGGCCTGGACCCCGGGGTCGGCGGCCTGGTCCGCTGCCATCCGGGCATAGTTGATGCCAAGGTGGACTGCGTGGGCGACGGCCCGGGAAAGGCAATCGGCCACCGGGTTGTCCTTTCCCGTGACGTGCCGGATGTCCATCGTGTACTCGGACACGGCCCCGAGGTGACGCTGTTGCCGGGCCGACCATGGCTTGGCGACCTTGCCCATCGCGAAAACCAGCGGCTTGTGGTCGACGAGGGCCGTGAACGCGTGGCCCTCGAGCAGATGGCGGAAGTGTCTGACCGCCAGGTGAAGCCCAAGCAACTCGCAGTCGAAGGTACTGTAACGGCGTTCGGGCGGGTGAAGCTGCCGGCTGAAGAACGCCAGTGGTTGCCAGGCACCACGCACCCATTGCTCGTACACCGCGCCCACAGCGTAGTCCGAGGCGTCGGAGGTGAGGGCGATCGGTGCATCGGGCGCCGGGTGCGCGAGCATGCTGGCGTTGGCCAAGGCGAGCTTCGCACCCGAGAACGCCGCGTCCATCTGCTCGGTCCAGGTAACGTCACATTTGCCCGGCTTCCCTCGAAGGGCCTCGTGTAAGGGGCGCAGGAGCTGGGCGATGCGGGGCAGGAACCGATGGTAAAAGTTTACCATGCCCAGGAACTCCTGGCGCCCCTTGATCGTGCGGGGGTGCGGAAACCCCTTCACCGCCTCCACCTTGGCCGGTAGGGGGACGGCCCCGTGCCTGGTGACGCGGTGCCCCAAAAAGTCGATGCCGGTGACGCCGAACCGGCACTTGGCGGGGTTCATGATGAGGCCATGCTGGCCCAGGCGTTCGAAGAGCGTGCGGAGGTGATGAAGGTGCTCTTCGCGGGACGCGCTGGCGACGAGGATGTCGTCCAGGTAGACGTACAAAAAATCCAAGCCGCGCAAGACGCTGTCCATTAGGCACTGGAACGCCTGAGCCGCATTTTTCAAACCGAAGGGCATCCGAAGAAATTCGAAAAGCCCGAATGGCGTGATGACAGCCGTCTTCGGGTTGTCCTCCGGCCTGACAGGGACCTGATGGTAGCCGCGTACGAGGTCCACCTTTGAAAAGAAGGACATCCCCGCCAACCGGGTGGAGAAGTCCTGGATGTGGGGGACGGGGTAGCGGTCGGGGGTGGTGGCGTCGTTGAGGCGCTGGTAGTCCCCGCACGGTCGCCATCCCCTGCTGGGCTTGGGCACAATGTGGAGCGGGGACGCCCACGCGCTCTCGGAGCGCCGCACGATGCCGAGCCGCTCCAGCGTAGCTAACTCCGCTTTAGCTACGGCGAGCTTCGTCGGCTCGAGGCGGCGTGCCCGGGTGTAGACCGGTGGCCCGGCGGTGGGGATGTGGTGTTCCACCCCGTGTTTGACGGCCCCCACCGAGAAAGTGGGCCGCGTGAGGGCCGGGAAACCCGCGAGGAGGCGGGTGAATTCGTCCGCTGCCGGAAGCGTACAGATGAACCTGGCCGGAACCGAACCGCTCAGCAAGCTGCTCGGCGAGCCGCTCGATGAGCCGCTCTGTGAGCTGCTCAACGAGCCGGGCAGCGCGCACGCGAGCGAGCTGAACGTCTCAGCCTGGACAAGCCTTCTGCACTTTACATCCACCAGTAATCCATTAGCACATAAGAAGTCCGCGCCGAGCAGTGCCATGGGCACGTCGGCCGCAACGAACGACCAACGGAAAACCTGCCCTCCGAACCACAGAGAGAGACAGCGTTTTCCGTACGTGCGTATAGACGTACCATTGGCCGCAAGCAGCGCGGGACCTCGGCCCGCGGTTTGCTTGTCAGACGTACCGGCAGGAACGACACTCACCTGCGCTCCCATGTCACACAGGTAACGGCGCCCGGACAAGGTGTCCGTTATGTACAGGAGGCTGTTTGAATTGCCGAAGCTCAAAGCCGCCACCGAGCGTCGGCTCGCCCGTTTCCCGACCTGCCGAATGAGCACGGCGGGCGACACTGCCGAGCCTCGTGGCCGAACTTGGCGTGGAAGAAACACCAGGTGGGCGGCTGCGGCGGCGGAGGCCGCGGTTTACTTCGCGGCGGCGGCGGTGGTGGGTGGGGCGTGGCGGCGGACATGAGGTGCGGTGCATCAGGGAAAGCCTCGGGAGCCGCGGCGACCGCGCCAAGACTCGCCTGCGTGTCCAAAGCCGCGTAGTACTTGTCGGCCTCGGCAGCGAGCGCCCGGGGTTCCGTTAAGGCGGAACCGGCCAATGCGAGGCGGACCCGTGCCGGCAGCTGGCGTCGAAATAACGCCCGGAACAGGGCGTTCGGGGTTTCATCGCCCATGAGCGCCAGCATATGATCCATACGGACTGACGGTCGCGTGTCCCCGAGGTCGGGGAGGTCCAAAAGGCGATCGGCCCGTGCATCCACCGTAAGGCCGAACGTGGTGAGGAGGAGACTCTTGATCGCCTCGTACCTGTCGTCGGCCGGTGGGGTCCTCAGGACCGACACGACGCGGGCGGCCGTGCTGGCCCCGAGGGAGGCGACCATGTGGCAGTAACATGTCTCGTCCGCCGTGATGCCTCGAAGCCTGAACTGGGCTTCGGCCTGCAGGAACCAGATCTCCGCCTGAGCTTCCCAGAACTCGGGGAGCTTCATTGCTACCGCATTTGTTGCCATGTCGGGTGGTCAGCGACGGCTGACCAGAACGTCGGAGGGTCACCAATTAAAGCGCGGTGCTACG